>NC_040013.1:9049380-9349380 GCF_000972845.2 Larimichthys crocea
TCTGGAACCCCGTTGTAGCCTCTGGACCCATTGTGAAAATGTTGCATTTGCTCATCCTAATCTGCTTTTTTTTAAAGGTTTAATGACCACTCAAGGCCTATCAGCTCTTATTCAATAATTAGCTCATTGCCTCATTCATTTTAAAGTTGATTTCATTAAAGCACAGTTCGTGAGAGTGGTGTGATTCACCATTATCATTAACCACGTTCTGTTGAGTATCTCCATTAATTGTATTTCTCTATACCTTCAAATGATCTCTAAACGGAGCACGATAAATAAAAAGCTGTTGTTTTGGCTCTCGGCCATTATGAACAAAGATTAATAGAGTAGAAGGAACACTGGGGGACATGCTAGATTGCAGTTTCTAACCCATTTGAATGTTATGTCCTTGAATTTAGGATAAGGATTTGTCAAGTGTTTTGGTGCAGAAGTAAGCATAGGAGCCTTTTATCAGGTAGAGCTCATGAATGAGGGTACTTAGAGCTCAAACAGTAGCTCTGAAAGGGTTGTTTTTTTCTTTGTCGTATTTGTATGCATTTTTTTCCATTTATTTTTGAGGTTCAGTCTCCGAGGAGGGAAAAGGAGGAGACAACGAGAAGGAGCGAAAAGGATGAGATGAAAGGATGAGAGAGCTAAGTGCTTTTTTTCGTGACTCAATGACAGCCGTGACCAAAATCGTATTAAGGTCACAATGAGGGTGATGGGGTGGACTAAAGAAGCTTTTCCAATGAATCAATTCTCCATCTCACCCTGCTGTTTCCACCGCTCCGCTTGTATCCCCTGATGCTTAGTCGTGGAAATCTAACGATCGTATCACAGGTGATTTTGGTTTTACTGTATTTGCAGCGAAACACAAGTGGACTCGACATGAACAAATTGGTTTGAGTGATATGAAGGGTGACCTTGCTGCATCCAGCGGCGACTTCTGGTCAAGCGACAGGGCCACATACTGTACACTCACCCTGGGAGTGGCATATTTCCTTGTCAGGGATTTCATCCGAATCCTTTACTCCCCTCCTCACACCATCTCCCCTGGCGATTGTGTTGTATACCACTTCCACATCCCCACCGCTAATGCCTTTTTCTATAGATCATTACCCTCCTCTCCTGGTCTTTAGCAAATCCATCCTAGATAACTGATGTACAATAACAGAACATTTGTCAATTGGCAAACTCGGGAGATGTGTAAGTTTTTCAGAGATTTTTTTTTTTTTCTTGCCAATGATGGCATTTCCTCCTTCTGGTTTGCTTTGGCATCCAAGAAAGGAAGGGTGATTAGGGAGCCAGTCTTTTTTTTTTTTTTCCTCTTTTTGTTCCTCAAGGAAAATGTGCCAGACGCTTGTGATTCTTGACGAGACATCCAACTGTCCTGCCCATTGCAAAAGCAGAACGACAAGCTAAGAGCTTGCCCCCCTAAACTCTGACCCCGTTGTAGCCTCTGGACCCATTGTAAAAATGGTGCATTTGCTCATCCTAAATCTGCTTTTTTTTAAGAGTTTAATGACCACTCAAGGCCTATCAGCTCTTATTCAAATAATTAGCTCATTGCCTCATTCATTTTAAAGTTGATTTCATTAAAGCACAGTTCGTTGGAGAGTGGTGTGATTACCATTACCATTATCATTAACACAGTTCTGTTGAGTATCCCCATTAATTGTATTTCTCTATACCTTCAAATGATCTCTAAACGAGCAGACGATAAATAAAAAGCTGTTGTTTTGGCTCTCGGCCATTATGAACAAAGATATAATAGAGTAGAAGGAACACTGGGGGACATGCTAGATTGCAGTTTCTAACCCATTTGAATGTTACAGTATGTCCTTGAATATTAGGATAAGGATTCGTCAAGTGTTTTGGTGCAGAAGTAAAGACATAGGAGCATTTTTATCAGGTAGAGCTCATGAATGAGGTACTTAGAGCACAAACAGTAGCTCTGAAAGGATTGTTTTTTTCTTTCTCGTATTTGTATGCATATTTTTTTCCATTTATTTTTGAGGTTTCAGTCTCAGAGGAGGGAAAGGGAGAAAGACAACGAGAAGGAAGCGAAAAGGATGAGATGAAAGGATGAGAGAGCTAAGTGCTTTTTTTCGTGACTCAATGACAGCCGTGACCAAAATCGTATTAAGGTCACAATGAGGGTGATGGGGTGGACTAAAGAAGCTTTTCCAATGAATCAATTCTCCATCTCACCCTGCTGTTTCCACCGCTCCGCTTGTATCCCCTGACGCTCTAGTCGTGGAAATCTAACGATCGTATCACAGGTGTATTTCGGGTTTTACTGTATTTGCAGCGAAACACAAGTGGACTCGACATGAACAAATTGGTTTGAGTGATATGAAGGGTGACCTTGCTGCATCCAGCGGCGACTTCTGGTCAAGCGACAGGGCCACATACTGTACACTAACCCTGGGAGTGGCATATTTCCTTGTCAGGGATTTCATCCGAATCCTTTACTCCCCTCCTCACACCATCTCCCCTGGCGATTGTGTTGTATACCACTTCCCACATCCCCACCGCTAATGCCTTTTTCTATAGATCATTACCCTCCTCTCCCCTCGCCACTGTTAGCGAGCGCTCAATCAGAAATGCCGGCCTCCCTGTGGTCCCTGTAGTGTGGCCGTTGCTTATGAGAGGTGAAGAGGCTTCGATCGGGGACATTTGGCTGTTTACTTTGATTTGATCTATGGGGTCCATGTGCAGTTCCGAGTTATTGACAAATTTGAGTTGCCAGTAATGATGATTCAGATGTAGCCCAAAGCTATTGTTGCTCAGGCTCGCTATGGACTTATCGTGTTTCAATGACAGCTGGAGTGTTTGCTGTTGATGAGGTGCCGTGCTGTACCAGTGTACGATTTTATGATCTGACAAACGCAGACGACTTGTTGAAAGCCTCTCCCCTCCCCATAATTTTTCTCTCTTTTCACTCTTTCCCCTCGCCTATCCTGGCCCTACCTCCCTCGCTGTTTTTCATTGGCTCACCGCCTTGCATTAATATTGTTCTCCTCTGATAACTTCCCCATCTTTCAAACTTTACCCCGCCCGCGCCTACTCACTGACCTCCATACCTCACTCCGTTGCACTCTCCATTTGGAGGAGAGGACTCTTGTAAGCCCTGGTAACAGAGGTTAATCCTCTCTTATTAGAACCAGGATTACTGGAGGGGAAGGGACAGGACCAGCAAGATACCATGACTGACATAAAAAGCTTGTCCACAAGAGGAAGTAATACGTATAGTGTGGAGCTAGTTCAGATATAATAGCCACAGTAATTTTTCAACAGGCTTTCAGTGTGTTTGTGGAGCTGTAGAATCTAGACAGCTGTTACATTTCGCTTACACCTTCAGCAATACTTGTTTAATAAAATAGGTCATACATAGAAAAATACTACTTCTTGCCAGTAATCTCTGTAAAGTGTGTTCTGTTTTTAAAGCTGCACTAATCGATATTTTTAGAATAACAACGGATCAACTGACTAATGTGAAATCCTCCCGAATTATCACCCTAATCTCTTTTCCAGCATCAGCAGGCAGATGTTTTCAGTGATTAAGTCGTGCTAAACCCACTACCTGCCCAACACAAAACAGCAGACAGGCAATGTTAACAGCTAGCTGGTAAACTTAACTGGCGAGTGAACTGGAGCTAAATATATCTGCAAAGTGGGTGACCAAAACAGAGCTAAAGCTATGAAAATTGAATATTGGACTTAACTTAGTCAGGTGGTGACAACCACAAATGAATGCCAGGTTTCCTCAGTGCTCACTGAAGGTGTAAATATGCAACGTGTTAGCCATATCGACTAATATCTGCTGCCCGCAATGCAAATTAATTAATGCAGGTTTAAATATAGATCTCAGCCCAGTTTAAGTCAATATCAAGGGCACTTAAAATTGTTTTTACCACTGACAGCATCTCATAATTTATGTATACAACTCTATGGTCATAGATGATCAGTTTGAGAGTACAGCAGCAAATTTGAGAATGTGATTTGCACGTGAGGTTCTCCTAGTTTTAAGTTAAGCTTGCCTCTAAGTGGCCATATGGTTGAATTATTTTAAGTCATGCGCTGTACATCTGTTGTACACATTGCGATCACTTCAAGAAACATTTTTATACAATTAAAGATGAATCTGTCTTTTTCCTACAGGCTCACGGGTGACGCGATGCCTCTACTCTCCCTCCTGAAAGCTTATGATTGAATGTTTTGTGTGTCTATTCCACTAACCACATGCTCTTCTTGTACTGTTGTGTGACTGTAAAAAATAAAAGACTTTTTTTTCCCAGTTATCACATCAATAATCTGTTCTTTATGTTTTCTTTCTTTCTCTCCCCTTCATGCCTAAAAATAGAAGTGGAACAAAAAGGTAACTAAATGCCAACAACTTTTCTTTTTCATCTGCATTTTCATTTGCTGGTGATGGGTTGCTAAATTCAGGTTCGTTGCTCATTGTGTGGTTCATTGCTGAGGTTGAGCATGTCATTCATGGGGAAAATGAAAACCGCTCAGGGAAACAGTGCTGGGAACATACCTAATGAGCAAAATCCATTCCTTCATTTAGTGCTGTTCATGCTGCAGCATCCAAAACAGCGTCGCTCTATCCCAGACTGACAGCTGTTCTGACATTACCGCATATACAGTATTTCTTTAGCTACAGACCCGCTCCCAAGTGAAATCATAACCCTGGGATGTTTTTATCCCCTGTTATAACTGAAGATTATTCCAGCTCTGCTTTATCAGCTGCATAATATTAAAGGAGGGGGCTATACGGGGTGATCAATAGCTTGTCCAATAAGCTGTCAGCATTTTTGATTATAGCTCTAACATGATGATGGCTATAACCTTCAGGGACTCACTAGTCAATACTGGAGACAGATCATAGCAGTCATATTTTTTACCTTATCAGCACTGCATGATGCTGCAGAACATATGCCAAATTCACTTCACTTGCACCCCGGGATTGTGTTTGTGCAGCAGTGTTACCTTTTTACACGAGCTGGAAATCCTTCGTCAGATATAAAGCTGGATTGGAGCCGATGAAAGGAAACAGAGCCATTAAACATGAGTCAAGAGTTCTGCCTTAATAGTTATGCAATACATTTTAAGTTTCATAGTAATTAATTAATGGCTTATCGCTGAAATCTGTGGCAAAGAGAATGAGCAATGAGATGACTTTATGAAGATGCAGCCAAAACAGTTTTTTTTTAATTCCCCATGAAAGCCATGATTGCTTTTGTATCACTTCTCTTGTATCTTCCATTCACTCCTCCATCTTTGTGCTTACGTGCTTAAAAAGCATATTTTACAAGCTCCTCAGAGCCCAGCGTGTTGTCAGTACAAAGCTTTACCTATTATGACCTTGGACCCTAGCTTAACTTATCCTTTTCAACCATAGGAGCAGCCCTCTTAGCATTTAGCAGAGCAACCGCTGAGATGTGCGCCAAGGCGCCATGTCAATGAGATGCATCTCAGCACATTTTTCACCTGCAGGTAGACAACATGTTTAATCTTAAGAGATTACAAGGGAAAGAAGCCTCTGTTTTTCGCTGTCTCTTTCTCTTCCTTCTCCTCGGAGTGTGCAGCTTTTACCTCTCCACGGATCTGCGGCTAGAACCTGTCAGCGCTGTGTCAGGCTGCTGGCCCATTACTGTGAAAGGAGTTTTCACACACATTTTGTTTTTCTATGTGAAGTACTGTAAGCCCAAACCTGTGGAAAAAGGAAAAACTGCAGTCTTGTCTTTATTGTTCTTTTCTATTTCTTGTTCTCCTTTTTAAACGATTCGCTGTTTTAATGATTTACATGATGATGTTTCATGGTGAGTATAGTCTATATATTTATTATTCTTTAAATGTAACCCACACTGATTTTGTTGTCTTTGTAATCCTGAATTCAGATGTCATCTTTTTAGAGAGACAGAAAATTGCAATTGCCTCAGTCCAAGATAATCTATAATGAACTCAAATGAGCTTTTGCAAACAGTGCCCACTATTGACCGTGCTCTAGCTGTATTGCCTTGGCCTAGCTTTATCAGATTTGAGTACAAACCAGTACACATATAATTAGTTTACTGCGTGTGGTGTTGTAAATCATGCCGCAGACTAAAAATGTCATGAGGATGAAATAATGGACAGGCAATCATTATATAGACGATGTAATTACTGTATTTTTTTCTTTTGTTTTCCTTCTTCTAAAGGGCTACCACAGCCAATAATTACAGCATAGCTATTTGTCAAAATCTTTTAACTTTGGGTTTGTACGTTTAATACTATTAATGAAGAACAGCCTCCAGGGTGTTTTAATAAAAGGGAAAAATGAAACCTTCTTTCTCTGCTGCAATTAGATTTAATTTAGTAGAATGTAAAGGGAAGTCTTTTTGTAAAGGGAAACAAACTGAAACAGAAACGTGTGCAAGCGCACGCGGGTGAATCGGTCTGTGGTAAGTTTTAACAGCATCTTCTGACTTGTTTCTGCTCTACATTAAGTCAGAAGAGATAACCCTCACTTAATGTATTCACCCCTCCCTAGTCAGTTCGTTCAGTGACATTGTAAAATAATTGCCTTCAGGCTCCGAGACTAACTGAATTCGAAGTCCCTTGCACTAAAATTGCAAACTGCAATACGTAATTGAAACCAAAATAGCACTAGAATTGGAGACACTGTGAAATACTGAAAGCTGTTCTGTTTGTATATTGGCTGTGTTCATGCATTGTGCAATCCAATCACATTACTAATAACATTCTTTGTCTGACAATCAGTCATCTTTTCTGCATTAATCAAAATCTGATCATCCCAACAATGATGAAGAGGGTGTGACTCGGTGTTTTGGCTCTTGACAGGGGAGAAGATTAAGCTCCAGATTTGAACTTCAATATAGCTGCATCCAGTAGCTTTTTTATATACATACTGTATAATACCTGCCAATGTAACTCTGTACTTGTCTTTCCCCTATTTTGGCTCCTCAGTATTCCTGTGCCCAGGGCTTCTGCGCAGGGTGTACCAGAGCGAGCACCTCTTTGAATCGGACCACCAGTCAGGAGCCTGGTGCAAAGACCCTCTCCAAGCTTCCGATAAGATTTACTATATGCCCTGGACACCTTATCGCACTGACACATTGACTGAATATTCCTCCAAAGAAGACTTCATCGCCGGGAGGCCAACAACAACCTACAAACTTCCACATCGTGTTGACGGAACAGGCTTTGTGGTCTATGATGGGGCGCTCTTCTTCAACAAGGAGCGCACACGCAACATTGTCAAGTTTGACCTGCGGACTCGTATCAAGAGCGGCGAGGCCATCATTGCTAACGCCAACTACCATGACACCTCTCCTTACCGATGGGGAGGGAAATCTGACATTGACTTGGCTGTTGATGAAAATGGCCTTTGGGTGATTTATGCTACAGAGCAGAACAATGGGCGGATTGTCATCAGCCAGCTAAATCCGTACACATTACGCGTTGAGGGGACCTGGGACACAGCATATGACAAGCGCTCAGCATCCAACGCCTTCATGATCTGTGGAATCCTCTATGTAGTAAAGTCAGTGTATGAAGATGATGACAACGAGGCAACAGGAAACAAAATTGACTACATCTACAACACAGAGCTAAGTAAAGACGGGTTCCTGGACATCCCTTTCCCTAACTCCTATCAGTACATCGCTGCAGTGGATTACAATCCCAGGGACAACCTGCTGTACGTTTGGAACAATTACCATGTCGTGAAGTACTCTCTGGACTTTGGAGCATTGGACAACAGGCTTGGTAAGACCAGCTTATCTTTTTATTCCATATCCAGAATATTCATGAATGTTGTTCTTGGTGCTTGGGTCATTGCAGTTCATTGTTTCGGACTGAGTGAGATGCACTGAAATATTGTTGTATAGTATATGGAAAATGGCATGGTTTCACAGGAAGATATTCTATTAAAAAAAAAAAGTTGCTATATTTTTGTGAAATTTTGAATGGATTTTGTAGTTCGAAGAAGATATTTTTCAGTAATTTTGGTGATCCACAACCCTCTCTTCAGCATTCAACACCAGTTATCTTGGCCATAACAAATCCTAAGCTTCTCATTAGCACCATCAACAGTGCAAAGTCCCTTTGTGGTGGAGTTGTCTTCATAATCTATTTGGTAGATTTGATAGATTTGAAAGGCTCTGATATTCGCAGCATGTTGTTAGTTCTATCCCATAGTTTTGCATTGTAGGTTGTATAAAACGACTTGGCATAGCAACTTTAACTTTAATAACTTTTACAGACAAATGTGTATATATATATAGTAGAAAGACATAAAAGAAAAGAAAAATATAAGAAATCTAGTACCTTAAAACAGTGTGGGTTGGTGATAATTGCTTAATATGGAATGCTGCTCGATGTGTTATTTCTACTTTTTCGAAATTATTGCAGGTGAAATAAAATTAAACACCCAGATAAAAAAAAATAGTAAGTAGCATAAAACCAAGTTGTTAACATCCATATCATGAACTGTGTCGGCTCTCATTTAAAAATATGAGAAAACATCCGTCAGGTACAAAAAAGGATGAATAAATTATGTTGAAGTCTATGGCACAATGGGTGTTTTACACTGTACATATTTTTCAGTGTGCTTCAGCTACAAGGTAAATCTTTTACTCACTCTAGCAGTTGCCTTTGCAAAGGAACAAAGGAACAAGCGACTACTCAGATTAAACTTCCCAGAATTCTCTTGAAAAGTCTAATTTATCCACTCCATTGTTCTTTTTATAAATTGGTGCTTGTTGGGAAGCATGAAATGGGGAAAAAAAGAACCTGTTTTGACACACCAAGGTAATTCTTTGCACTATCTCATCAACAGCTCTAGTCAAAAATGTCACAAGTTATTTGACTGTGAAGTCTTTACCTCTGCTTTCTCCTCTGGAGCTTTGTCTACCTGCCGCTTGCCAGTTTAATTTGTTTTTCTCAGCTGGCTGCTACTACCAAATCTTTTTTTCCTGCACTGAGTCCTGCTTCAACACACCCGATAATATATTCACTCATTCACTGGCCATGCCTACAGTGTTTGGTTTTGATAATACACAGCTACCCATAACATCATTTGCCTTAGTTAAGGGAAGTGAAATGGTGTTATGTGCTTTCTGTACTAAATGATTATCCATATTTTTTTTGCAGTGATACACAACAATATCACTCACTTGTATGTACACACACACATGCGCATTCACATGCAAATGAAAATCCTCAGTACCAGACTTCCCGGTAAGATGTTGACTTGAGTGTTTGGCTGCTAGTGTGCAGAATAGGCTGCCCTCCAAAGAGGCTGCTGCATGAATATAGATAATAAAATGTTGCATTAAGTGGATGGATGGAGTCAAAGAACAAATATAAATGTCAGATAAACAGACTGATAAGAAATGAAAGAGTGATTGAATGGACTGTGGAGTCATAAACTGTTTTATTCGATCAATTCCCAGACCAAACACAGAGGATGCAGACTTACTCTGGTGAAAGCGAGTATTTTTAGCTGTGCACATTTTCCACACAGTTCTCTCATGAAGAGCATCAATTTGGCATTGTACTGTAGTGTACCACAAAGTTGTTTAAATCAGTGTAGTCCACATAAATTGGTCTGCTTTTTATATGCACATAGATCAAATAGCTAAATGTGACTGAGGAAAACTGGAATAAAAAATTGCCTGCCATGAAACTCGACCAGTGACGCGATGAGAGCTTTTGCCATCAATCTGTAGCGCCTGCAGCCAATGTCATATTTTCCTTTTGCTGCAAACACGAGCGTTTGAAATTCGATCCAGTGTCATGATCACCATTCCTGTTAACACTTCCAAAAAGGTGTCATTCTGTGAACTCTCTAACACAAGCTCATTTCCACTTGTGCTTCCACCACCATGAGCATGCATGACCTGTTGTACCAGTGGAGCATGTTATATGGGCAACAGAGCAAGAGAGATATGGCCAGTCCCACAGCTGGGGCCCGGTGCCTTATGCCAAACTACAAGGGCCGTGGCACAGCTCACAATAGAGCAGAAGGCTCCTGAACTGCACAAAAAAAATAGAATCTATATCAATAGCATATAAAAGAATATTAATCAAAATCAATGATGACGTAGATTTCTTTCTTTACCTTAAACACAAAGGTGCAATTTTTTTTTTTATTATTTATTCATGAAAATAAACCTTGTCCTGCATTTTGAACAGACTCCACAATAACCCTGTGCTACTCTGAGCCGTTGCTGA
This sequence comes from Larimichthys crocea, assembly GCF_000972845.2. Lineage (NCBI taxonomy): Eukaryota > Metazoa > Chordata > Actinopteri > Sciaenidae > Larimichthys > Larimichthys crocea. The sequence goes on from NC_040013.1 coordinate 9,059,608, forward strand.
AGTCTCTTCAACAAACCAGTGATCTATGCCCATGAGCGCTTCCATGACAACTCCATTGATAATTACACTCACTGAATTGGTGGTAAAAATATGTGCTACACAGACTGCTATTAGCAGGCAGATATAAAAGCCCCTGTACATGATGACATTCAATAGATTGAGTTGCCCTTGTAGAATATGCAAGGACAATTTTGAAAATAAAACATAAAAAGAAAAGAAAGCAAAGATAGTCACAGAGCACTACATACTGCACGTGTAATACTTCAACAGGCAGCAGCATGCAGGAGCACAAAGCACATTTTTGAAAAATGTGACTTTTGTCCTATCAGTAAGTGAAAATTATGCAAACTCATTTCGAAAGGCCACAGTGACCTCTCTCGAGGTTGTTGCTCTTCCAACAGTTGTGGAAATTCATTGTTTCCCCTGTGACCATGACCCAGTTCTCCAGATCCACCTTTTTAGAGTGTTTCCACCCCTTCCATCTCTGTTAGGTTCAGCTCAACCATCCCCTCCAACTAAGGACAAATTGTGCAATTATTAGCAAGATGCAGAGGCTTGCGAACAGCTCTGAATAGAAAAGTTGAAGTCAGCATCAAGATTGAAATGTAGTGTAATTGCTATTAACCAGGCAACCACCCTTGCAAGGACCAGTCAGGACCAGTAGATCACATCATCTGAACGATTTCTTACTGCTCAACAAACCGTTCATCCATTCTTCTAACGGCTTATGCTGTTCAGTGTCGTGGATCAACAAGCCAGTTAAGGCGAACATTGAAGAATGACCACAAAATGATCAAATTACACGATGATGGTGGTTCGCTACGAATCATCTAGCGCCATCATCAGATGAATTCTTTGACCAAATGCCTGCTAAACTAATGGCATTCCCGTCAGCTTCAGCTGTATTTGTGTTCATCACTAAAACACAAGTCATCCTTTAGACTTGAACAGAGAATATGTAATATACCTTATGTTCTGTGTTGTATTCCTGACTGCCAGTTAAATTTAAATTCAACTTAAATCACCTCTTGCGCTCGCAGTGTATTGTAGTTACTACACACTGTACTGTTCCCTTCAAAGTTGCCTGGAGACTTTACTGACCTCACCTTTGCCAGAAGCTCTGTGCTGTCCGCCACAGTGAGCATGAGGCATTAGCTGTATTGACTCCACTGGGGGCTGCAAAGACGAGGGCAGCCACTTGAGAAAAATTTTGCCTTAGTCTCAAGCACCTGCTGCTGCAGCACTAATATGCTGCCATAACATAAAATTCATGCTGCGTATGCTACAGTATATTTGTGTTAACTCAGATGCATTTTTTTCAAGTTTAACCCCACATGATATGTTGTCTTTTTAGCCCATGGGCTTGACAATGATGTGTCTGGGGTTTGTGTACATTAATGCACTGTTGGATTTTCAGTTATTTCTATCATTAAAACATATTCAGTGTTCACAGGATACTCAAATCAGTGTCTATTAGTCTGTTGTAGAAGTATCTGCAGGGTGCTCCCTCCAGTCGCACATTTCAGTGAGACGACCTCTGATTTCTCAATGCGTCGCTGTATGAGTGATTCCTTTGTTGGCTTGTGATTGGCGCAAAGGATGCGACACAGTTGGTGTCATAGATACATTCACTGTCTGGCAGTCCTGTAATTTTGCCACATGTTGCCATCTGGCTAGGGCACTGTGCCAGCCCCGCTTGCCTGGCGGGAGCCTGCAGACGTCGCCCCCCGACCTTCATCCCGAAACAGCCGATGTTTTGAATGCTCAGCCTCCTCTTGGCTGTGTTTGGAAGTGCCTAACACATGCTAAATTGATTAAGACTGTCTAAGCGGTAAATGCAGGCTGGCAGTGAGTCTGACTCAGTGTGCTCTTAAACGCACAAACTGTTGTTTCTCTGAGTTCCATTACTTACGCGCTAGCCTTCCAGCACCTATCATTGCTTTTGATTGATATTCTTTGACGTGCTATTATATATATTCAAGTAACACCCTGCAGTCGTTATATGTCATCATTGAACTTTTTCATTTTGATTGCAAAGCTTTAAGGAATATCTGCTTAGCAATTCAAACTAAAAAAAAAAAAAAAAAAACAGCCTTGCATTCTGCATGGAGCTCTTTTGATGTCAGGCTTGGAAATGTAGGCTACATGCTTATTTGCAGGCTAAACACTTATCACATGGCTGGTGCACCTCTCGCGGAGGGCAATTTTCTTCCAGGGAAAAGTGCAACGTTTAGGATTATAGTTCAAAATGATTTTTCTAACAGATGTACGCTCACGCAAACACATGTGCAAATGCACGGCCTTCTTGCAAACCCCTTTTAATGCTGCAACACAATGGGGCTCTGTTAGCAATGCAGCTTTAGATTTTTTAGCATGGAAACAGGGAGCGCTTTGTTGGAGCTTCAGAGCCTTTTTTGAGTGTTCCAGAGCCATATTCCCTCTTGTAAGAATCTTTAATATATTGTAGGATATTATCATTGTTACCCTCTTAGTGCACATGTGAGTGTTTTGCTGCTCTTCGTACATTTCTTAATATAATTTGAATTAACTTGTCAATTTGAGCATGCAAGCTCATGTTTCAAATGGTTCAGAATGTGGCATGCTCATTCACTGTCTATATATCACATGATTTTTTTCTGCTGTCCCCACTCCTGACTAGCCATCCATCATGGCCCTTAGTGACTCTACCTTGATCCAGAAATCATACACAGATCACCTGTGTAGTGAGAGAGGTGGCAGGCAATTCCTCAGTTAAGGCTAACACCCTATTCATCTCTCCTGACATGGACAGAAATGAGGAAAACCATTCTTATAGTAAAAATCAAAGACTTTTGTGAAACTTATATTATTAGGTGCATTTGTTCCAACCTCCGTACATACTGTATGTAGGTTTTTAGTCTAATTTCGGCATGTAAAGCCAAAAAAAAAATCACACCATTTATGTCTCCTCACAGTTTTTCTTTCCTTTTTCATCCGATGAAAATCAAACTTTACTCCTGTCGTGTATGGCTACCAGTTTCTCTAGAGCACCCCCAAAATTGCCACATTAGATTTAACGGGCTTGGTGACACACAAGCTCAAAGTGATTTATTTTGGCCAATCAGCCGAGTAAATCTGATTGGAGGTCTCTGAAGCATCTTTAACTCTCTTTATCGCCCGTGTCAGAGTTCCTCTGCACAGCAACCCTATCCATTTGGCCCATTCTACTGTTGGTTGACAGTCTTTTGAAAAGCCTTACTCGAGGGTTGTGTTTTTTGGCAAATAGTGGGACCTTGGAGGAGTGTGCCTTTTCTCTTAGTGAGGCTAAAATCCCCTCTGCTCTTGTGCTCACACTTCTCTTTCCTCCTTTTGCTCCTCCTGGTATGTTTGATGATGTTTGGCCTTGTCAGCTGCCTAAGAGACTTGTGTTTTGGATCTAAGACTAAAAACGGAATCCAGCATTTTTCCATTTAACTTAAAAAAGATGGAGCTAAATTAAATTTTATTCTACTAGTTTTCACTGCACACATTACAGTACTGTATGCTTTAATACTATACATGTGTAGATATAGTATTTCATATTGTATATATGTGTATATAAAACAAAAATCAAATTTGCAATTTTTTATTTTTTTTTGCAAGTGCAGATGAGAGCTAATATGTATGCACATTTTTTGCGCATTTGCATGTATTTACTGCACATCTGTTTTGTGAATTCACACCCACAATACTTCACTGTAGTGCCTATGCAAGCAGGTTTTGTTCACGTCGCCTCTGTCATTTAACTCAAACACTGCGAGTATCTCTCCGGGCCTGTGTTCATGTGTGCATATATATCAGCCCGGCGCATACGCTTCTCCCAGCACTGTGTGACCTCCATAGATGCCCTCTCAAGTCCCCGGGAAGAGAGCTTGGGGATGAGAAATTAATTGCCAAACAATGCATAGCTCCCATCCATTACGGTTCTCATCATGTCAGATAATATCGAAGCATTACCGGATGTCTGGCTGCATAACTTACCAAACCCTGCCACTGCCACCATCCTTCCACTCCCCTCATCCCAGTTGCACTCTCTGATGGATTTGTGGGCCTGCCACAAAAGGCTCCATTAAATGACAGGACTTTTATCATCATTTTATTTTCCCACAAGCGAACAAGGACATGTGTAGCGTTTTGGTTGGATCGTATGATATAAACATTAGGGAATTGATAAGACTGGGAGTGAATCATGCCATCATGAAGAGGGTACTGATTTTGTGAGATGGCTTAAAATAGATCATGTTACTTCCTTCTGTGGATGAATATCAATATTTTAGATAAAATGTAACATTATGACTTATTAATTAATGCCCAATTAGCTGATGGCTGAGAATGAAGAAACCACATTGTTAAACATGTTAAATGTTAATTTAATTTTTTTCCTTAAGTTCACTCTGCAAATCAACATCATGGAAGTCAAACATCCAGACTCATGCAGTGAAAGCTTCCCAACACAATACATTAATTTCTTCCATTAAAGCGTTACATTAGTTTAATATTGGCCATAAACAGCTTTCTTCCTGTTATTTTGAGCCCCTCTTAATGACATTTTGTGACACTGGTAATTATTTGCTTCTTGACAGATGGTTTGGCTCAAAGTACATTTCTTCAGCAAAGACGTTGACAAACGCTTCCAACTTATTTTCATTAATCAGAACGCTGGTGTCCAACATTGTCAACCTTTGATGACTGAAAATGCATTATAAGTTGTTCAGAAAAATGAAGTTTTATTTATGTTTCTTTCTTCATGTGCTTTAGTTCTTACATCAGACCCAACTTCAAAAAAAAAAGTAGACTGATTTCCACGTGGATCAGCCAAATTAAGCAAGTATATGGGTGTAATTTCTGAGAGATCCACTAATAGCCGTGATTATGGATTTGGGCTTCAAATATGCTTCAGTCTAAAAATACATGTCCCAGCACCCAGAAATCCCATTCCACAGGCCTTAAACAGGTTAGTAGAAAGTTAATGGATGACATCACACAAAGACTGTCCAATATTTTCTAGAGTCGGTGCAAGACCCTACTGAAGATGCATAAAGGTTCAAATATTAAAATTAGGAGGTAATTGGGTTCAACACGGGGTTGGACGAGTTACTTTACAGTCTGATGCTCGTTTCATTTTTACCCCAGAAAGCCTTTCCACCTCTTTTGATCTGGAGTCTGCAGAAGTTTCTCAAAGCTGACGAGCCCGGTCTCAGTGCGGAAACAGCAAGTTATGTGAACCGGATTCATTTCATAATAACATGGCAGGTTTTTTCTTTTTTTTTTTTTTTCATGGAGCGAAGTAGAGTGGGCTTATCTAATTGTGGAAGCCACGAGCCCTGGGATACAGAGAGAGAGGCTAATTAGTTAGAAATTAATGCTTTGAAATTAAGCACAAAGCTCTGTGTGTGGTGGAAACAGACTTTGTGCGTTTGGTGAGGGGGATTTTTTTTTTTTTCTTGCAACAGAAGCTGAGTGGAAAGGATGAGTGGAATTCATGTCTCAATGAGAGGAAGCCGGAGCGCCCACGGAGGTTTGCTCCGGTCTTCTATGAATGGAAAGGTTGCCTTTTCAGGTGCAGGAACATTCTTACGGCTCTTAATTTAAAAATCATGAATAGCTGTTAGCCTGCTGTTAGTATTATTTATTTATAATCAATGTTGTAATGCCTTCGAGAACGCATTGAATCTAACAGAAAATTAATTAATTTGAGGTTTGAGGCCATTTCCATGTATTATATTCTTAAACTTTGCCTTGGATCATTCTGGAATATCATTCTGGAAATACTGCAGAGAGGTTGCACTTGTTAAGTACACATTGAAAAAAGAAATCCAAGTCCTCAGTTGTATTGTCGTTTTATAAAACTCACAGCCTATCTCACATTCAAATCTTCCTCTAAGGTCACTCACGAGTTCCCTCGGAGCATACCAAAGTCTCGTTCACCTCGTTGATGCTCTTGAGCTTAGTTTTTTTTTCTCCCTCTCTTCATCCCTTTGGATAGAATGGGATAGCTGGCAAAGCAAAACAAAATGTCCTTGTGTTGTCTCCAAGGCGATAGTGCCTGCAGACTGTGGCTGCTGTGTGCTGCTGGCTTTCCTTTTTTTTTTTTTTTTTTTTTTACGTGCTCATCTCATGGAAAAGATGTACAAGTTTGCTCAAGGACACTTTCTTCTTTTCCACTCCTGCTCTCTGTCTCTTGTGTGTGTCTTTGCAGGCATATTTAACATTGTGCGTGTTGAAAAATATTTCAACAGTGGGCTCAATGGGATCATCTGGAAGTATGGAATTACATTCTAGACATGGTTCCTAGTGACTTTGAATTAACCTCAGACTGTGATGTCGATTTCCTCAAGCCACATTTGTCTGTGAGGTGATATAACTTTTTTTCATTATTATTTCAAAAGGTTCGTCAAATTAAACTTATCTCATTGTCTTTGAAATTAAAAGATAATGACAGCTGGATATTTGACTTGGTCGAATCAACTTCAAGTAACATTTGAAGGAGGAAACAGCAAATTTCTTTGAAATGAAAAGTTGAGTTCATCTTTAAACATTGCTAATTGCAGTACACCATAGGTAATGGTGGCTAATGTTAATCCTATATTACCAGTCTTAGAAAGATGAATATTGGTATGCCAGTTTTCTGACGATAAGACTCTTCCTGTGTTATTGTTATACTAGTTTTTAGCATGTTGCAGATAAACATTTTATCAAAGATAAGAGGTAAACATACCAGGAACATTTCGACAGAATAGGAACAAAGGGAAAGAGATACACCTCCTATCTTGCTGCTGTAGGAATATTATTCCAAGATACTATTGCTGCAGTCACATCATTTAAATAAACTAATATCAGCTACTTGGGGCGTCACAGTGATGCAGTCCCTGTGATAAACTGGTGACTTGTCTACGGTGTACCCTGCCTCTCACCCAATGCCAGCTGGGATAGGCTGCAGCCCCCCGTGACACTGATAAGGATAAGCAGCAACAGATAATGGATTTGCATCCATTTTGCCAATTTTTGTATTGACATTTCCAGTTATTTTCAAGTTTTTTTGGCACTGTCAGAAATTCATGGCTCGGGGCTCACATGAACATTTCTTTTCCCCTCTCATAATTATAGTCTGAGCAGTATGATGCAAATGCAATGAGTCAGGTCACCTTAAAGTTTTTGATTTAAAACAATGCAACACTTGATGACTCAGCAGTGAAATGGCTCCAGAAAGCATCATATGTCTCCTGTCAGAGTAGATTTTGTTTTCTTAATTTGTGACGAATGTACAAAAATGACAAGAAGAGTCAAAAAATCAACAAACTAATTCAGAAATATCATTTACATAGCACATTTAATGTTTGCTAACATTATCCACCTTAAGCTATTGGTCATACCAGACCACGCAAAGCTATATTACAGCACTCAAACTCCTGAGTGTACCGAACTGAGCAATAGTGCACTTTATCACTCGTGAATACAATTTTCATTTCTATGAGGAAGAATTCATTTTTCAAATCTTACATAATACTTACTTTAAACCAATCCACTTAATGGATATGACTGATATTTTTTGATTGAATTGCTTCAAAGCCCAATATATAATCCGATCTCTTATATATTATTAATATTATGTCTCCCTGTGATGCCTCTCTGCAGTTTGTTTACTGCGTGTCTAAAGCAACAAACTCCCTCAGCAAAAATCTGTGCCTTCCTGACCAGTACAATAATTCCCTTATCCTGCCGTCATATCTGCAGACCGTTTTAGCCACAAGCTTATCTGAGCTTGTGCACTGTGACCTTCACTGACCTCAATATGAGCAGTGAATTCCCATGATCAGGTCTCCATGAGCTACTCTCGTGGTCTCACTTCACTATATGTAGCTTAAGCACCGGTGGCTGATTTCAATTACACTTAAATCGATGCCACTTTTCTTTACCAAGAGCTGCTGTGACATATTTCAGGTTATCATCACTTCTGCTCAAACAGGGACGCATAAATAAGTTCTCCCATGAATAATCAAATAAATAGACTAATGTCCTTGAAGATATTTCTCCCTCGTATTAACGTGATGATTGCAGCCGAAGGATCCGCTGGGCTGCAGATTGATGATGATGTCTAATAGTGGTTATAGAATGTAAATGGTGATGTCCTGGTGGCTGCTGGAAATGTTAAATACCTATTTGAGCATTCATGTGATTTTTTTTTTTAAAGCCCTGTTGATGGGTGGTAGTGTCAGTTTATGTTGGTTAATGAAGATTTGTCTCTCTGGAGTGTGTGGCCGCCTGTGTGTTGGCATGTGACTGTGCATTTATGCGAGCTTATCTTCGTGTTTGAATCCATATGCACCAGCGTAATGACATCTCCTCTGTGAAAGAAATTTGGAAGTTATACGGCCTGCGTTACCAGGTAGTTGGGAGTAAAACAGGTTCTATATACCTTTTAACTCACATTGAATTCAATTTGATTCTTGCTATAGTTTCACTTTACTGATGGATTACCTCCACAGGAGTGCACACGATACCTGTGGATCGTAAAAACGCGACAGACTCTTTTGGTAGCGCGAGAAAGCAAATAGTCAATCAGCTCAGAACTCTTGCTGCGACCGCAACCTATTTCATCAACCTTGACTGTCATTGAATGCTGTTGAGTGTTGAATGCATTGACTGCTGATAGCGGTCTGGTTTGTGTCATTACAGCCTCCAGGCGTCTCTGCGATTTCCAAACAATAGCACTAATTTATGTCATCTTATTCCACCGCTTTCGAATTTCGCCCAATTGCAAATTGAAACTCGTTGTACTGGATTTCAGCAGTCATGTCTGTTATCTTAGCTATCTGGATATGTGACGTCCATTACACCTGCCAACCGAAAATCAACCCTCATTAAATTTTGTTTTGCTCCCCTTTCATACAAAGATTGGGACCATTTGTCACTTTTGTCATTTTGATTGTATCTCTGTATTAGGCGGAAGCAACGCCCAAACACAAATTGCATTTTTGCACAGCCCCAAAGTGTGCGTATGCATGTGTGTGTGCGAAAGTGTTCTCTCTTGGGAACTTATTTAAAGGATCTACAGCAAGCTGCATTCTTCCAAAGCACACACAGTAATAAGATCATGACATATAGAAATGTCAGCAAGGCATATTGAAGAATATCAGTGCAAAAATAACAAATGTATAATGAGTAACATAGAGCACTATTCATAAGTAAGGACCTTCGCTAGGACACGGTTTCACACAGAAAGCCTGGCTTCTTCCCACTTCTTTAAAGATGTGTTATGAAGTATGGCCTCTCTATGTGCACTCTGACCCTCTGTGGCTTAACCAAGTCTACACATTTATAAAAAGCCTGTGGCTAAATTAATCTAGGGCCCCTATTTTCATTTCAAGCAGGGACAAAGGGGACGGAATAGAAAGCGGAAAGAATGGATGGGGAGATGGGATGACTGATGACAGGGAGTTGAGGAGGTCTGTATGGATTTGAGTGGAATGAGAAAGACTACTGTGTGTTGGTGTTATGATGTCCCCAACAGCTCAAGTAAACAGCGTCATTAGCAAGCACCCCCTGGAGTGTAACCACAGGGAGGGCCGTCATCAAAAAAATAGGTTTTTACGGTTTGTCCCGGCTGACCCAGAAATAGTATGTAACTACAACATCCAGCTACTGACTCGCAGAGATATGCCCTTTTCAACAGCTCTATTTAGACTGCACAGCTGTAAATGTGTGTATGTGTGTGATGTGTGTGTTTGTTTGCCAGTGGGGTCCCAAACTAGACACCATGCATGCCGATGCAAGTCACACCTGCCAGTTCCAATTGATCCTCTTTGAACTATCTTCTCTTTAACTGACATGTGGAAAGGAGGGAAGAATTGAACCCCTGTGCATACACACACTCTCTCTCTCTCTCTTTTTTTTTTTACACCAGCACCAAAATAAATTTCCCGCTCAGACATTAATGAAGTGTGACTGAAAAAAGAAAGACATTTACTCTCCATCTTATTTTTTCAACTCCAACAGAATCAGTCGGTTGACTTTGTTCCATCTTTCTCCTGTTGCAGAAACGTCCTCCTCTGTCATGGTGTACATGGACACTACGACCATGACGACCAGGACCACCACTCGACCGACCACTATTACCATGACAACTACAACAGCCAGGACCACTACTACCAAGATGCCTGCCACAACAACAGTGATGGCCCAGTGGCCACGGACCACAACTACAGTGGTGGCCCCTGCCCAGACACCGGTGGAGGGTTTGGTTCCAGAAGACGATGACAAGGCACCGGCTTCCTCCAAGCTTCCCAACATCAGGGTGGAATATTGCAGTCCTCTGGTGATGATGGACATCTCCTGGCCCAAGACCAAGCAGGGTTTGATGTCCAAGATGCCATGTCCACCTGGAACCACAGGTAATGTGGCGTCTGGCGTCATAATAGCTTAAGACTTTGGAGTTTTAGATATCATTCCTTACATTAATAACCCTCAGGTTAGCCAGACTTCTCTGAAAGATAAAATTAGGGCCATCCATTTATCTATTTATTCATTTTGGGCAACTAATGTGGGTCCAAGTCATGGTGGCACAGGGGACAATCATGTACTTCATTTATTTGTCCACTACTGTTTTTTGTTTCTGTCTCATTTGTTGGTAGGTCTACCACTTTACACTATGTGGAGCGTCAATAGGGTATAACAATGTGTGACATAACACGTCATTACATAAGCAGTTAACCTGATTAATCGTCCATAACCTCAAACATTCCTCTGAAAAACTCTTCTAGTGAAATATATACATTATTTCTTTGTTCCTTCACTGTGTGAAGATGTCAATACTCCCGTCTACTATGAGGTTCTTCCTCTTGATGTTGGTCACTGGTGTGTGTTTCCTTTATCTTTACACTACTCCTGCTGCAACTCGTTCTCTCGCTTCCGGCTCCTGACTCACTGATGCAAGAATAAAGATAGCTTAGCATCACATCCCTATGGAAACAAGTAACCAGTACACTGCACACACACACATATTTATTTACTGTCTCTCAGGACGCAATTGGTGTAATTAATTAGTGGCTGAACTAATTTGTGTTCGGCACTTTGAAAGGGCTGTTGAGCTTTGTTTATCAGGCATCAGACCATTTGTTTTCATATATGTTGTTCCAGCTCGGTCTTTGTATCAGTACTGAGAGAATGAAATCAAGTGTGCATTTAGATAACGTATCGTTGTTGGCTCCTTCACATCTAAAAGCTTTACCTCAGAATATCTGAGAGCTGATCTTACAGCGGATCATATTGTAATGAGACCTGGCCACTGAGCATAAACTTGCTCTGATGTTATATGATAAGAGGTTGAAGATCATGCTGCATGCTTAAATTATGAATAGCAACGAAGGAATCAAAGCTTAAAGTTTATCGAAAGTTATCCGAGAAACCTTGATGTTGTGGGTTTCTGCTGTCAGACACTATTGTTTTATTGATAAAGCAACTCAGTAGTAGTACTACATGATTAGAAATACAAAAGAAGAAGTAATGCCAAAACAGTTTTTGCAAAAAGTCCCTGTGTTGAAATTTTCTGAAACTTCTCCCGCATGATTTTTTCATGGTAAGGAAGTCATTCCAGATCGGGGAGTGACATCGTGCCTTCAAATCAGGCTCGAGGCCTAAAAAGATTCTGTTCATTTCATCAATCAGAAACACACACACACACACACACACACACACACACACATACATACAGGGTTCATTAATGGGCAGCACCAGCCCCCGTCGAGACCTCACTAACAGCCATCATATGGCAAGATAAGAGGAACACACACCCCATCTCCCCTCAGCGAACTCTTCAAAGCCATTGCTCTTCAGACGACACTGCCAAGCAGAACACGGCTGTGTGAGCTTCCTCCCCCACTCTTTGAAAGTTCCTCGAGCTCCACCTTCTATCTACCTCCCTTCGCTCGCTGTCATTCTGTCTTCCCCTCCGACTCTCTCTCTCTTTACTGCTCTCTTTTCATGCTCCTTCGCCTTCCTCTCAATATAGGAGGGAATGCAGACTTATCTTATAAACCCATCAAACATAAGGCTGTCCAAGGTGGACTGGGGAAGGAAATTATGTGTCAATCAAAATTTATATCTGTTAATGCTGGTCGTCTCGCCCTCCGACGCACCCTCCCTCTAAGTACAAGCAAGGGCAATTTAATGTCAGTGCGTAGCCCTGCTGATGTCAGCTCTGAAAATATAGACACAAGTTATCTCAGGTACGTTTAAGAGCAAGTCAAATACACTCTTGTTGAATACACTGCATCCATTGCAAACATCCAGCGGCCACCAGAATCTTGTTCTATAAATTAATTATGATGATTAAAGTTGATGGTAGGCACAGCAGGGTCAGACAGCCTTAACAGATGACGGCCACACCGTTAAATTCCACTCAGTATCTGCAGGTTTATTTGCACTAAAGCCCAGATGGAACAATGTAAGACAGTCATTCCCTGAACCACATCTCTGTCAGTGGGGACCAGCTTAATTGACCTTTCGTGATGAATTCAGCTATGGCAGACTTAATTGGCACCTATTTTGGTGTATTTTCTTTCGCGTGCAGGAGTTGAACTGTCACACACATGCAGACACTGTCTGACTTTTAATGATTAAATAGAGACGCTGTCTAGGCGAGCAAGGCTGGCCTCAAGTAAAGCAACTTCATTTCAGTCCCTATAAGATAAAACCATCCAATTACACTTTTTTGCTACATCCATTAATTTAATCACTTAAGAATTGTGTTTCTTAGAAAACTGTTTTATTTGGACAAGTTTTGCAAATATGAAAAATCGAAAATAAAAAAGAATTGGGCATTAGTCGTTAAGACTGAAACCATTGTCTAGTCTATTACTCCATAATGGGAAAATGTGGCTGAGCTTGATGGTCTCTGGAAGGATCTCACGACACACACACACACATTACAAAACATGCATCATGTAGCTGTTCTGTCTTTACTGACATGGTTGTGTCTCTTGATCTAATGGATTTCATGGCATTGTTCTCACTAAGCACTGTCTTCTCTCTCTAGGCGTGGCCTCATACATGTGCCTGGGTCCAGAGGGATATTGGGACCCCCAGGGACCTGACTTCAGCAACTGTACTTCCCCCTGGGTTAACCTCATCAGCCAGAAGGTACCAAGCCTCAGGATTTAATGAGCAGAAAACGTTGTACTGAAAGTAACACTTTTTGTATTTTTTTCCTGATCAGGAATCATCAAACATTTCTCTTTAGAATGCAGCCATAGAAGGATTTGGCACTGAGTCTAAATGTTGTTTTGATGTGTGTTCCAAGTAACACAGCTTACAATGCATATCAAAGGTATAAATACAGCTTGTGATAGGGCTTTTGTGCGTTCTCTCTTTTGTCCTTTGTCTCTCCTTAACTGGTCAATTAATGTAATGGATTAGCCGGAAGTTTTACTCAATGAAGGGTCATGGTTGTGTTTGGCGTGGGTGGTTGGTGGGGGGTGGTTAGTGCAAGTAAGGATCGAGGGTTCCAGGTTATGAATTGCAGGCAATGTTGAAAATGTTCTCCCTTAAACTCATAGCACCCTGAGGCGTGCATGTTATAACACTTATGATCTACTCAGCGGCACAAAGCTCGGCCCATTAAACAAACGGCAGTTTGCAGATATGGTCGGAGAATGGCTGTTGGGGAACAAAATAGAATGTAGAGAAATTATCAGGTGCATTTCCGTGCAGCACAGCACCATTTGAGCGCCGCAATAAAAAAAAGCTCCACTACAGGCTGTGCTGTTTGGAGAAATTAACTAAAGCAAAGTTATTTCCTGAACTTGCTACAGAGGCTGTTTTGCTCTTGCAAAAGTGTGACTCTTAACGGAATATTGCATCGCTAAAATCGACTTGACAATCAAACAATGTGCGTTTTTTTTAACAAAAGTGTCATTAATCTTTCTTTAAAAAGTAAATCACACTTTAAAAGTGTCTGTTGCCGTGGAGACAGAAAGACTAATGAAGATCAACATGTCACAGATCTGGAATGCCCATCTGGCACAATTATTTTATATCGAGAGCCATTGTCTTGTTTTGCGGTACTGCTCATTACCAGATGGTTCGGTGTACAAAATGAGGAGGGAAGATACAAAGAATAAAAAGAGAATGAAATGACATCAGATAAGCACAAAGACAGAAAAAAAACTGAGCTATTTATCCTGCATCCACCTCATTAAGAGACAAGAGCAGGGAGGGAAGAGAGGAAAACATCTTCCAAAGACACGTTCGCTTGCATACACCTCTGTGAAGACCAATTTAAGCAGCATAATTGGCCTGACTAATAAACTCACAGGCGATTATAGCAGGTGATGCTACAGTAAATCAGGATGGACCTGTTTCTGTTGGTATCACAGCAGTTTTGAGGCTCATCTTACCGCACCAAGTCTATTAGTTTAAAACCTGGAGGTTACAGACCGGACCAAAAGGGTGTTCTGCATTTAGTGAAGTTGACTGCTAGACAAGTGTGCACAATGTATGAAAGTTGTGTATTTCCCAATAAGCATGTCAGATTCTTTGAAAGAAAAACAGCAGTGCACTGAAGAGAATTATTTATTAAGTTTTTAAGGATAAAGCCCATTTATTTAAACGGTGGGGAAGTAGAGACTCAAAAAATTAAAAGTATGAAAATGGTGTCAAGGGGAGAGCTAGTTTGAAATGTAATTAGGTTTGTAGTGAGTCTCATTAGCCAATAAACAGATGCCTCTGTAGCTAGGATATTAACATATTAAGAAGTTTCCCTGTGAAAGCAATAGCATGAAACACGTCCTCTATTATAAGCAAAGCTACATGATATATATGACTGTTATGTAACACACTGTTCACTACCTTACTTTTGTTAGCTTTACATTTGCCTAGTAAGTGTTGGCTGATGTCAGCTGAAATAATAAATATTACTTTTATCAGCTCCAGAAGCAATATTAAAGCAATATTGTGTAACTTTTATGCATTAAAATAACATGTTTTAAGTCATTTTAATGCTTCACAGACATCGAATCACTTGAATGGCTCTGCCGCCTGTAAACACATCACCAAAGTTGGTGAAACTGGATCATATTTTGTGGAGAACCGCTGCAAAGCCACTGGGCAAGAGTGAATCTTGGACTGACTTTTAGTTTTTGACCCGAGCTTTATGAAACAAAAGGCAGAAAGACAAACTCTGAGTTGGGCTATTAAATAATATTAGATGGGTGCTATGTCTTGTGTTGTTGCACTTGGCTGTTAGCAGAGAAAAAAAATAAATTAAGACTAATGGATATGTTTGTTTGGAACGAGGTTGCTGGAGTGTAAACTTCTCCAAATAAGAATATAACAGAGGTAAAAACTGGAAAGAAAGGAGCTGTTAACACAGTGAGAAAAATAATACACTGGCTGTGCAAATCATGAAGCTGTTCTTTCTCTAACCTGTGACCCCAGAAACTAATCTGGTAAGCTAATAATGTGCAAAACAAAGCAAACATAATTTCACGTCTTTGAAGTCTTAAAACAACAAAAGGGAATCACTATGTGCATTTCTTTTTTTAACAGTTCCCGTGACACACACAAAACTCACATCAGGTTTCAAACATGAGAAAAAAAAAATCCAACAGGGTCTGTCCTTTGTGTAAAACATATACACACTGCACCCCCCATGCTGCAGTGCTCCACATTAGTTTCATAAAGGTGTGAGGCTACCTGGGGAAATTCCCTCAGTTGATTTCATAATTGCTTCCAGATACAATATTTGCCCCAGTGTACACTCAGCTGAGTACCATCTCACCACATTAATTGTGTGCAATATAGCAGCAGTTGGAGAAAATGTACGGACTAAACGGCATTTATTTCAAGGGGCAACACATTTGTATATTGCAATTTGTCATGTTTTCCATTGTGTAGGCTGTAAATGATAGGCCATAGTAAGTAAAAGAAATAAGGGTATGACACTTGTTTGGAGTAAAAATCTCCAGATCTATTCAGATATTTCTATGTTGAAGTATTTTTTAATGTTAATTTGCTCCTTTTTTGGTGTTTCTGTCATTTTTTTTAACAGCTAAAAGCTGGAGAGACAGCTGCGGTCATTGCCAGGGAGTTGGCAGAGCAAACTAAGCGTAATCTTCAGGCTGGAGACATTACCTACACAGTGAAGGCCATGGTTCAGCTGGTGGATCTCCTCGACGTGCAGCTGAGGAACCTCACGCCAGGCGGCAAAGACAGCGCAGCACGCAGCCTGAACAAGGTAGTGAAATCAATTGTTTTCGTAAGAAATATCAAAACTACTCTTTATTCCTTTAAAGCAATCATCTGTCTGTCTGTCTGGATAAACATGACCTGCAAAAACGGTGACCTATGACCCTGCTCGCCCACACTGTTCAGATCAATCTTTGCAAAGGGGCAGACTCAAACAAAGGAATTTTAGGTGGGCCGTTTTACTCCAATAGCGCCAATTTGTGAGTCAAGATTTTCAGCCCGACAAAAATGGAGAACTACCTAACACAAGACTTCAATCCAGTCAAATCTGAACAGTAGGTATTCTTTTAATGATCTGCTATTTAGCCCTGTGCTGTCAGATAAAATGATATCTACTATTTCCCTGTGGTCTGGTGCATATTAAAACACACCTTCAGTTTCAGAGAATAGCTCCGAAACATCTCGTGCTCTAGTATCATGTATTATGCTATCGATTTCACTTTGATGTAGTTTAAAAGATGTTATCCATATGTCATGCTTGTCAAAAGTACTACCTTTGCACCAATTGATTTTTACTAATGGGACAGGGTTAAGATTTCAGTGGGTTGGATCTAAGCTGTTGGAGTGCAGAGTTTTTTCATTTTTTGCTGAACCTGAAGCTAATTCATTTATTCTCGATTCAGAGCAGAGCACAGTGAGGAGCACTCAAGGCAAAGTGAGCTAAAATAATACTTTCTGTCTGCAGAGCAGCCAACAGAAAAGCAAACATCAGTGAAATTCAAAATGTCAGTCGTTAATTTGCCGGAGCGGCTTTCACTTGTAGGAGAACATGAACACCTGTTCTTGGATAGCGCTTTTTTTTCCGGGACAGTTTTTATTTCATTGCCGCAACAGACACAGATGTCCCCATTGAGATTTTAGTGCCAGTTTTCTCCAATGGAGAGGAGAGGCAGTAAAGATGGCCAAAAGGCCTCAGAAGGGAACATGATGAGTAAATTCACATTGAGGAGCAACTAGAGTTTATAATACCTCTTGAAAAAAATACAAAAAAAAAAAAAAGTAGGGGGTTCTCATAAAACACAGCATTCAAGGTAGAGGCTCCTGCTGCAGTCAAGATTGCTGTTGTAGTCTGAAGTTTCTCTTGTAAAGATGAAGAAATGGCGCAAAGAGAAAAAAGAAGCTAGGTGAGGGAAATGAAAAAAGCTTTTTTAACCAGGATCATTTATTCAAGAGGTCAGGGCCGTACCTATGATTTATTCGTAATTCTCTATCCTCTGATATACACTCCGTTCTTGCAGTGTGCTGCATCTAAGGAGAAAAATGGCCCTACAGCTCTTTCTCTTGTGTATGACTTCTTTTGCTAATGAGAACTCTCCCCAAGGAAACACCGGAGCCCACAGAGCTCTTCCCTCTCTGCTCTTACACTGGTTGATGTTTACCTCCCCGAGTTCAATCATTTTGACACAACCTGCAAAGAGCTAAGCGAATTAAAGTTGGGTTTTTTTTTTTTTCGTGTTTGGTTTTGTTTTGTTTTTTTGATAGCGAAGCACAATACTCTTTGCCAGCAGACAATGAAAGGATTGAGCTGGCAAACGGCGAGATCGGTGTCGTTTTCATGATCAAAGGTTTGCTGGCTAACCGTACTGACGGGAGCGATTCCAGAAGAGTGGGCTGTGATGTCGAGCAAGAGGCTCCTTTATGAAGAGATGGTAGTCTTTGGAGATAATCTGCATGGGATTTAACATGGTACCAGAACCTAGCTGTTAAGCCACACAGTAGCTCCGTTGGCTACCCTGCTTGTTGTATCAGAACTCAATTAAAATGATTCACTCTCCATGCAGTGCTAACAACCTTTCTTTAAACCTCAGCCCCCTGTCATTTGTCAGGTACGCTAAATTGTTGTTAGCACTAACTCTCCTTCATTGGTGGTTCAGGGGATTAATCGCTCTCCTGAGTTCTCATGTGAAGTTCTCAAGTCAAGAAAAAAAAAATGATAGCCTTGAACTCACAATTAAGTGTCTTAGGTGTACTCCCACGTCTCATTTTGGTGCTAATTAACATGAGAGTCTGTGCTGTGTTTTTAAGAGTGAATAAATAATCTCATAATAATCCTAAAATTTGTGTTTCAAGAGTAAGGTGTTTTTTTTTCCAGATCTGAACTTATAAATGTATTTCAAGTGGATTTTTTTTTGAGTCGATGACCTTTTGCTAATTCTTCTATTCTCTTTCGGTTGCAGCTACAGAAAAGAGAGCGCTCTTGCCGCTTTTATGTTCAGGTATTTGGACTGAATTTTCCTCAATCCCACCCTCCATTCCCTTACTTCCCCTCCGATCTTTTCCATATAATTCCATTCCCATTCCATATAATTTGAAGTTTGACCTTTTGAAGTGAAATGAGCTTCAACACAAAGCCACAGTATCAAAGTCAGTATATGTTTATATAAGCTTATACTCCATTACTGCTAATTCTAATGTTCAAATGATCAAAGGGTCAAACTTCATTAATATCATGCCATTGTAAGTAAATACCATGAGTGCCTTAAACCTAAATGTGTGTGTTTCCCCCGCATGCATATGTTGTGGTGTTCCCCTTCCTCCCCTAATACATTTGGCCTGAGCACGAAGCTGAGAATTTCTCTATTTTCAAATGCCATGTACCAATTGTGGTTTTCTCAAGTCTCAATCATTTTAAAAATGCCCCAGCATTATCACCCCAGCACCGCTTTCCAGTGAAATAACCCACACAAGTGGGTAGCATCAGTCAAAAAACTGAGCTCTCAGGCATGAACCACCTCCTACATTTCTCAGCAAATGCTTAAGAGCCAAAAGAAGTGACCTCATTATACCAGCAAATCAACTTAGAACTACTAAGTCAGCCAAAGTCATGGCATGTTATGATTCTCCCTGATGCATAAAACATATGTGTCCCAATTTAGGGGGTCTCTATCGCTTCACTCAGCTATTACTGGGGCTACTGAGTGATTTCTGTTATCCCTATGGTGACGTTTGAGCTGTCATCAGAATTATTTCTACCTTGACAAGAGAACTGTGGAATAAGTTGACGTCTCTGTTTTCCATACAGATGCTTCCAATAAAAGCCGCACATTAGAGCCAGATGTTGTTTTCTATGTATGCTCTGCAGCACTCGTGTCAAGCGACGCGTATTTGCCTCAATTCCTCCGAGGCGTGTCAGAAGGCACTTAAATATGTGTAGTCATGTGATTGTGCAAAATGATTCCAAGTGGAATATATGTTTGCATACAGCTGAGTGTGCTCACATGTGCGGATGGGATTTGTGAGTGTGAGATGGTTAGAGGATAAGGCTGGTAGTTTTTTTCTTTTAGTCAGAAAATGCTATAGAGAGACCAACAACTGTCAATTATTTGTGCAGCCTGTCTGACAGTAACTCATTCTTCAAGTCAGACTCAAAGAAAATAAATTTAAACAAGACTAAGAGTCTAGAGACATTCTAGCAGGAGCTTTGAACTAAATATCACCATGCTTATCGTAACAATGCTTATACAATGCTCACTATCTTACTGTAGTTCTGTAGCCCATAGCCTGCTAATGTTTGCTATTTAACACCAAACACAGAGTACAGCTGAGTAATGTTTGCTATTTAACACCAAACACAGAGTACAGCTGAGGCTAATTGGGGGGGGTGTTATGAATTTTGCAGAAATTTGGTATTGGAGAATTCAAAATTTCAACTGATGTTGATGCTGGATGTTGTTACACATCAACCTGAAGATGTCATGTCAGTCATATAAAAATATGTCAAACTCATAGTCACTAGGCTTCATACTACCATGATGCAACATGAGATGTTGCATTGTGCATCAAAGCGGTGTGCTGACACACAACAGATGATACTGCCACATCTTAGAGCCAGAAGCATGGCTAAAGAAGAAGAAGACGACACATAAATCTATACTGTCTTTTCAGTTACATGAATCCGTGAGCCTTTGTTCACAATGTAGTTAAATACTTTAAGGTTGTATTGCACGTTACTATACATGACTGTACACAGTGCTCAGCTGTGCGCCACCTCCACTGTTCTGTTTCCTCACTGGCTTGACAAATTCAAAAAACAGTGGAGAGCTCTCACTTGACGAACCGGAATAATGGAGCAACATCTGTGGCCTTACGTAAACACAGGCACTGACTGCACACTCCGCCAGCCTTTGAGGGACTTTCATTGATTAGGGATATTTGGCAATGTTTTTCTCCAACAGGGCCCTGGTGGTTGACATAAGTGGGATTTGCAGAGGAATACAAAGCAAATCAGAGGTGCACCTGCCTCTGCCGTCCCTCTGCTCGGAGACCATGCGGCGCGCTGAAAACAGACTTCAGTGGTACTTTGGGAAGAGGCAGATTGTGTGAGCGCAGGTGTGGTTGTGGTGAAGGAGGACGCGGTCCAAAATAAAGCACGGGGCTTGAGGTTGATGTCTCAATGAAATAAGGAGTGATTCTCATCTTGGTTCGAGGGCTTGTGTTGTTTAAGTGGTAAACTAGTAGACGACACTTGAATTCACCTGGTACTGAGGTCTTTATCTCATCAGGAGCATCAGGGAATTTGAATACAAAGAGCATCATTTTGCTGTTTCAGTTCAACACTTTGGTCTCCCTGCAATTAATCATGACATAATTATCTTTCCTGGTAAACATAAACAATGTTCTCTGCCACATGTTATAGCCGGTTTCATCCCAGAGAACAGGATTTGGCCTTGATAAAGCTACAAAGTGTAAAATGATCAACTCCCTATGTTCAGCGTTTCCCCCCCAGGAATGTTTCTCTGTTTTGCCCTTTGATTTTGAACAAACATGATAAAAATAGCATCCTGCCTCCTGTGCCTTTTGGTCATATTAATGGCAGCTTTTTATAGACAGTGACATTATGGTCATCCAATTACTGTGATTATGTCCGTCTATGTTTTTCCAACGCAGGAGTCAAGCACGTTAGCTTCTTCCTCTGGCATTTATTTTGTTTTTAAAGATGTGGGATTTACAGCAAATTATCCCTGTGAATACAGCCTATTTCAACACATAAAAGATCAAAATAATATCTTCTCCCTATAGCTGAAGCCAAGTGAGTGTGAATTTGCAGGATACAGGGAGGATACTGAGCTCTGACCTCTCATTAAAATGACACCTTTGCATGCAAAGATGACTAGGGGGAGTGCCACAGCGCGAGATGACCTTAGAGCAGGTGAAATGGAGGGAGGCTCCTCGTTCGGGAATGTAACGAGATGATAAAAATTTCCCTGGTAGTCAATTTGTTGAAAGATGAAGTTAACCACATCCTTATAAACAGAGACCCCGTCATCTCGCCTGCAGAGAAGAGTTCTGCCTGAATAATCTGTGCAAAGAGTGGACGGATCTCTTAAACATTCAGGATTTATGTTTGTGTTGATTACAATATGTGCACACCAGTGTGAGTGTGAAGGCAAGTTCTTCAAAATTTAAAGCACATCATAAATTCCATCCTAAAATAAAACAATATTTCAGATTAAAAGCCTACCAGAAACTGGAGACATTCTGCCCTTTGGCACTGGAAGGCTTTTAATGTGATACATCTGTGCAGGAAATGTTAAGTTTTATTGAGTGTTGAGTATAACATGACTCTGTTGTTGAAGGGCTTGTTTCTAAAATACAATACACACTGAGAAATAAAGGCATGTCTCTCATTTAAGTATGTTTCAAATGAAAATCTGCTTCTTTCTGCTGTCGAGGTACGCAAAAGGGGCCACCATTTGGGAATTGTACTATAGTAAGATTAAACTTAAGACAAGAGCACAAAGGTAATCCCCTCAGAAACTCTCATACACCCTGCTTACTACAGAGAAAAGGTTTCATGAAATATTAAACAAGAAGGTTGCAGAGATTCTCAAAGAAGACAGATGATTTGGCTCGCAGGTAAAACGAAACAGTGAATGAAAGACAGCAATGATGCAAGAGCTTCACCTGTGCCAAGAGACATGTAGTCAGATAGAAGAGGACAGAAAGAACAAGATATCCCACCTTGTTTGTGCTGCCCCCCATTTGAGAAAACAATTGAGGAGAACCGACTGGCAAAAGGAAGGGAAGGGGTGAGGAGAGATGAGTGAACACAGAAAGCCGACCAGCAAGCAAGCAAGCTAGAAAGGGAAAGGAGGAAGATCAGCCTCAGCCAGAATCAATTTCCCAGACCCAGAGTTCATTTCATCAATCAGCACACAGATAGAAGCACACACACCACAGGTTGGTTTGGGCTCCTGCCAAGCTCACGCTAATGTCCACCTCTCCCTTCCTTCCTTCTGCATTGGTATAAATGGTCCGTGCACTGCAGCTTTTCACGCCCAGTCATCATCCTTGTTCCAAGTGGAACATTCCAGCAGTGAATCCAGTTAACGATTAGCATTTCCTCATGTACCAGGAACTGGAATATATATATTTTTTTCACTGCTGGCTCCCATTCTTTCAGTACAGGAAAATAGTAGCTAAAGAGTTTGCAGCAGCAGAGCGATCTGCTACATTTGACAGATGGATTGGCAGTGTGCTAATAGCAGTAAAATAGCAGCAAGCCACCACCGCGCCTCTACTACTCAACTGCACAGACCATGATGATGGTGGAAGTGTGCTGCTTGGGAACACCCCCGCCACCCTCGCTCTCTCACTTTCTCTCTGCGTTTTCCCACTGAGGCTGGAAATTATGTTCTCACACTGATCTCATGAAATTTCGTAGAATAAGCCCAAAGATAAAAAAAAAAGAAAATGCAATTATCCTGCACTTTGCATGAAAAGTGAGAGAAACAAGTATCCCCATATGGGGACAGATTAGATGGAGAAAACACAAATATAAACAGGCAGGGTTCTGGCAATGACAATGCATCATGGCAAAAAACGGTACGGAGGTCTGTCAGTGTAAATATATTAACCCTCTAAATAAATTATTTAAAAATGTTATTATTAGCTAAAGTTATTATTTAACCATTAACAGCCAGCCATCCATGACCTTAACCCACTCACGCATAACATTATCATTACTATCTTCACTTAAATGAATTGTTTGATTGGTTGGTCGCCTGGCAACGATGCGTCTGGCCAAGAAATAGTAAGGTTATGCTCATTAGTGAGCGTTTACAGACCCTGATTTTATTAACCTATTAACACAGGCTAGTTTTTATCCTATGCTAAGCTAAGCTAACCAGCTACTGGCTGTAGCTTCATATTTCATATAAATATCAATTCTTTTATCCATCTCTCAGTAAGAAAACCAATAACCCACTTGGGAGCTACGATGTGTTAATGTAACAGTAGTTCACCTGTTCCAGCACTCACACAAATGAGCTTTTCAAATGTGTACGTTACCACTTGGATTCAACTGAACCCATTCATTAACCTTCAAGGTCCCATGAAATGGCTTTGAGATCTTTTTCTTACTGTGGAGTTTTTTTTTTTTTTCTGTTAAATTGTGGATTAGTGCAGGATTTAATTTAAGAGTTCAAACACAGGCAGGACGTGGAGTACAAAATGGATGTTAGTCTTTAGAATTTATTGTTGTCACTTGCTACGTGGACAAAAAAAGGAGAGGAGTGATGTGTTTTTCTTCTCAATGAAAGGCCATGCTTCCTTTTGACAGCGCCAGTGAATTAGCCAAATGTTGTTGCCCAAATACAAGTCTTTGACACGCTTCATACTCCTCATGAGTTTAGAGATAAAAGTCTTTATGGTTCGATATGGAAGGAGGGGGTTGGCTGGACGGATTCAAAATCTACGATGGCTTTTTAATTGATTGATTTATTTATTTATTTTTTAACACATAGCCCTGGGTACAAAATCTGTCAGCTGAAATATTTTAGAGGAAGAGGAAGTAGTCGCTTTGATATAAACAAGTGAATATGCAAATTTGACATGTGTTTGGCATCAGAGCCATAGCTGGGATTTTAAAAACACTGGGATCAAGAAAAATATTGGCACCCGCCTTAAAAAACTCACCATGCATACACAGTACATTCAAAACTTGGATGATTCTCCTGTTTTTTAAAGAGTATGCTACTCCTTGGAATTGGCAAATGAGACTGTTTCAAAACTGGAACTGGAAAACGTGACAAAATCTGCCTACCAACACCTCTAAAGCTCATTTAATAACATGTTGTACATTGTTTAATCAGTACTGAGATCAATTCTGGTAAAGCCAAGCTAACTGGTTGCTGGTGTTAATATGATACAATTGTCTTATGTATCAGCAAAATGAACTGAATGAGCAAAAATATCAATATTTCCTCACGATTTGGGGCTTTTATTTAACCAGAAAACAATCCCAATATAAAAAAAATATGAAGGACACAACATCAGTGTCCTCAATGATAGCTGCAACGTTGTTTTTCCACACGTAGAAAGCTAGAAAGTAATGGCATCTTTTCATTCACAATGACCTTTTAAAGTTACTTGTCTAAATTGTTGACAACAGTAGTTAAACAATTATACAGGACAAAGGCTTCAAAATGGTTCACTCAGATAGACGAGTTAGTTTTGTGATCAAGGTTTGCTTTAGAATTTACTTTCACACAATACGATGTATTCAGACTGCAGCACCATTGTTGGCAACAACTTCTGCTGGTGATTGTAACCTCTAAAGGACACATTTTTTTCACATTACATTGTATTTGTGTAGTGCCTGCATGCTCAAGCTCAGTCTTGGCAAAGCATGAGTCACCTGGAGGCAACATAAACGCAATACTCGGTCCTAATTTCATAATTTCATTCTCTGGATTGAATGAAGGGAAAATTGGCATGCCATACACGTGTTATTAACAGTAATGAATAATTTGCATCACGCTGATTTGGTAATCTATTGCATGTCCAAATGATGCACCGTGAGTGAATGCTTTATTGCTTTTCTTTGGATGATCTTATAATTGCCTGAGGGGCCAGTAAGAAAACTGATCTTGATTTCAGTATGAATTTTTTAACACATTCTGTATACCCTACCCCCAGTTGTTGTATTTGTTTATCAGTTATCCATTGTATATTCCCTTCTCATGAAGTTTCTGACCCATCCATCTGGCTTTGGGATAGACTATTTTTCCACCTTGATCTTTTTTGCATGCAAAAAAAGCGGAAAAAAAAGTCAGACAGCGCTCTGTGCGAGTCCATCAATTCTTTCCCTGAACCATTATTTTAGTGTTTTAAAAAGTGCAGGAAAAGAATTTTGCAGTGATGAACAAAGGAAAAAGAAATGTCAGCGTCTGAAGAAAAAGAGCTCCTTAATTGAGAGTGAATCAACCTCTGTCTCTCGCTGAATGTCAAAAGGTGTGATTGGAGATTGGCTGCAGATAATGAATAATTACATCAAGGATGGCAGACTGCCTGTGCATGTCTACGTGGAGCTGTTTTTTTTTTTTTTTTGCTTGCGTCTATGCTGCTATATACTAGCAGGTGCAGAGGTGTGTGTTCACTCTTGCGTCAGTCTTTCGCAGTGTATGTGTGTGTATAGTTGTGTCTGGATGTGGGTGGCTTAATGTGTGCAGGGTATGTTTTGAATGAGGAAAAGCCAGCTGGTGCTATTTGAAATTCTCTGCCAGCGCTGGTGAGTTGAATACAATCAGTCCTCCGTCTCCTCTTACTATCACAGTGATTTGGAACAAACATACAACTTAACATTATAAGGTAATTGGTGGGGTCCATCACACTTATGCTTTGTGACTGTGAAACCAACCAATTTTTTTTTTGATAAGAGAGACCATGTGCTCCAGTTTATCAAATGAATTACTTATCGCCTTTGGCTTTATCCCCATGCTGTTTTGGAGTCATGCTGAAACTCTTATTCCAGTTCACAATCCATTGATCAAAAAGGGGATCTAAGCAAAGTTCAGAGAGGAGTTCTGTTACTCACAAACACACACTGTAGCTTCCGTCTTCAGGAATGCACGTGTGCATACTAGTACTTTTTAATCCGATGGATAATTTCCTCTTTGAGTTGTGGGAATGTAAGTATTAAAGATCTGTGTGTTTGACCACCTACTGTACTGTAATGGCTTAGAAGTAGTTTTTTTTTTCCCCACGGGCAGTCAGGCTTACTTGGTTCTTCAAAGCAGTGGTACCTAAATGAATTACTTTGCTTGACCAATTAGTATTCCATTTATAAATCTTGCCATTGGCATTTTTAAATCTTTAATGGCTCTTAATTTTTCAACTTGTCTTAAGAATATTCTTGTTTCTTCCTTGCATATGAGCTTCAGCATTGTTGTGGAAAGATTAAAGAAGACATAATCATTGCTCCCTGCTATTAATATGCAGTTGTTGTAGATAGTTGCTACTAGCAAATGCCTTGTACATCCATTGGAATGTCTCCGTGTTGCTGTGTAGGGATTTGTGTATTGGGATTGTCTGCATGGAAGAACATTAATCACTCCAATTAAAGACTCTAGCCTTAAGTCATGCAAGAATTGGCCTCCAGACTTGTAAGCATCGGGTCCTGATTCATTTACATGATTCATTCTTTTAGATAAAAGATAACAAAAGCAGCCTAAGAACATATCCAGTGTCATTACACATTCAGGTGTTGCTGCTGCTTCTAGTTGACGATCCGTGCCCAAAAGCATAACTTGTAAAAGAATTGGAAATAGGGTCATGAAATTGCTCAATAGACAGATGATTGAGGAGAACAGAAAACAGAAACTCGTCATGCTTCTTCCTCGCACAGTCCCACAGTATTTTATGATTTGATGTTCAGTCCTTTACTCATATCATACCGTTTACCAAATAACCATAACCAAAAATCTGGGACTGCTGTCCAGCTAAGCTTCTTTTTACTAAATTGATGATTTGGATTCCCCAGGCCATGGTGGAGACGGTCAACAATTTGCTGCAGCCCCAAGCCCAGGGAGCATGGAGGGAACTGAGTACAGGCGAGCAGCTGAGGGCCGCCACCATGCTGCTGGACACGGTGGAGCAAGGAGCCTTTGTCCTGGCTGACAACCTGCTGAAGACGGACATTGTGCAAGAGAACACTGACAACATCCGTGAGTATATTCTAAGACATAGTGATAATTTGTCCCTTATATGTTTTTTTTTATGGATGCCTTATGGAAAACTAGATACTAAGTTCCAAGATGGCATCCCCATAACAGTTGCTGACTACGGCAACAAAAATGATTCAGACTATTTTAATGTTTTGTCCTTCTTCAGTCTCCAGTCTTGACAACATGTTTGAGATGTCTTCTTTCCAAACTGGGTGACTTCCTGTTACCTCCTTGCCCCCATAAAATAATTTAATAATACTTAATGATTCTGATAAAGGCTCATATCAGGGTGTATTCTCATAAAATTTTATTTACCGTTTTATAGCCACTTCTTTTCTAATGATTATCATGGCTTGACGCCTATGTTCATCATGTGATATTGCAAAACCGAGTGTAGCCACTATGCCCAAATCACCCGACAGTTGGTTAATCCAGATTATACAAATCCTGCTCATTACAAAAGATGTCTCAGTTCATGAAAAGGTCAGGAGGTTTCATGTTTCCACATTACATTTGATTGATGGAACGTGATTGACTTCCAAACCATGCCATGTTTGGCACCATGTTTCTATAGCAGCCCAAAACAGACACATCCAACGCTTTTGCATTTTTCACGTTTCGCAGCCACTGTAGTATCTCCTTCAAATTCTACACACTGATCCTTTAAAGGTGAGAACAAAGAAACGTCTCACATACATTTTAGAGGTAAAAACAATGAAAGTTGTCTACTGACAAGCAATAAACACTTTAATTTGGTTGTTTACGTCTGCATGAGTAATGCAGCATGGGCAGAATGAAGTTCATTTCCCCTCAAACTATGGGAATATAGATTATTAACTCAGTTGGAAATGCCGTAATAGCCAATGATATTTAGAAAAATATGTTTTCTAATCGTGTTTGAAGTGTTTCATTCCTCTCTAGTCTTGCCTGTTCTACAGAATTAACAAAGTTCACCATACTGCTATTGATCTAGGGCGCTCTCATATTGACAGCGCAGCTCTTGAGACTGTGGAACAAGTGTGAAGGTCACTGGATTAATGCTTTCTGCCTCACAGGAGGTTAAGTTTGGCAGGGCTGCTTATGGCCAATGGCAGTCAGCTGTAAACTGACAATTATCTAAAATGATTGTGTTCATATCCATGTGAATTATTAGCCGGAATTAAACACTAGTCGTGCAGATCAGGGATCAGCCCTCATTATTCAGTGTATAAATACCAAGTGAGCACAGATAATGGAACTTCTGTCATCAAACATTTTCCCCGATGGTGCTTTTTAAAACTGGATACATCAGTTATCAGTAATCTGCAGTTTGTATCAAGAAGCATTTTCAAAGCACAAACTGAAATTGAATCAAATAACCTGTTTTGCAGACGATGGCTAGTGGGGCAAGGGGAATTAAGAAAAGAATTATGTTATGATGTATCGTCCTCTTCTCTGAGCAAGTTTTTTTTTTTTTTTCCAAGTTCCTGCTGCCATGGTAACCTAAAAATATAGGTCTACTGATTTAAAAGGAAGCAAGCGTAAGGAGAATTAATAAAAAGGATTTTATTGTATCTGGCACACAATTCATCTGGGTATTAAGGAGATTCTGGGCTCGTTTGGAGAGGGGAATGAGACGATGCCTGCTCAACTCAAGTGAGAGTTTATAGCGCAGTGGTAGTCTGGTTAATTATGTGCTGGTGACATGTTTACTAGGCCTTATCTCTCTGTTTTCTCGGCTTATTTTTCACAGCCAGTTGGCTCCTGCAATCCCTCATACAGGGCAGTTAAAGGAGGACAAGGAGGCCCATATAAACATTGGTAATCACTGCAGCAGCTAATTATTGATCCCTCACATTGACTTATATCTAAAGTGAAGGGGTTTGTGTGTCCAGGTGTACTGTAGCCCGCACGCATTGCACCTGGTGACACTTTCCCAGTGTCAGGGCGAGCTGGTCGTCTTACTTTTAAGTGAATCCTGAACACTGAGAAAGCCTTGTTCCAATTTCAGGCTCAAGCCGATAATGAGATCTATTTTCTTCGCTTTCAAAGACGAAGGATATTTCCTCACCCATTGTGTCTGAGTTTGTGTTTACACGTCACAGTGCATGTGCTCTTCTAAGGCTTTGTCTGTGCAGGAGAGTGCTTCACTCTCTGCATGATAATCTTATGAGCAGATTTCTGACGATTAGCGTGTTATTTAAACAGGCTTTGAAGGTATAGCCTTTGGGTCCAGCAACCACTATGGCATCAAAGAAATTCCCTAAAGCCCATCATAAGCTCTTTTACACAACCAACAGGGAAGTAAGAGGGAGAAGAAAAATGCTTCCTTTATTCCAAAGGCGGGCAAGGAATCCAGGGAATGGTGAGCTATCTGGGGTATTGTCTTAGCTAAGTTGAATAGGAATGTATCACCAAAACCCCCTGGCCTTTGCAAAAGCACAAGAGAATGTTAATAAAAGGTTGTTGTTTTTTTTATGAGAAAAAGCATAGGAAGCTTTGGTATATGAAACAGATACAAAGGGAGGATTAAACATGGCCTCTTTGTATCTTTTCCTGTGCCTAACCTTTATCAAAGACAGAGATGTCATAGTCCACTGACATCAGATCATCGTCTTGCCTTAATGCCTCACTGGGGCTTAATGAAGTCTCTTTTTCTTACACTTGGATGAAATTGTGTTTGAAGTTGCGACCCTTCACTGCAGACTAAACCACCAGCCGGTTTATATGCTGCACTACCAATGACCAACCATTATTTTAGCGGCACAGTAGAGGTTAATGCAGTGTCACTGACTGTGAAAGTGTAAATGTTTGAGCTTATTGTCGTTAGAAATCACTCCCTCGGACCGACGAAGATAAGTTATACAAAAGTGGATGTTGTTCTGTAGCAAAATACTGTACAAGTCTGAAGCCAGTAATGATGCATTCAGACGCATTTCAGTCAGAGGCAGTTCAAGGCATAAGCGAGGACACACCGTCTCCCCCTTGACATAGTTACATCAGGAAGCAAACAACATTATCATGACCAAATGAACAGATTAAGAAAAGAATCAGGTTATAACTAATACTAAGTACTTGAAAATGATTGGATAGATAGATAGATACTAATTGGCTAAATCAAGCACAGCGTCAGTTCTTTGTTAGCATTAACCTTTAAGTATACATGAGCTGTAATTTATTTTTTATTTTTTTCATTATAATCAGGTGACATACATAAAAAATACAATCAAAATAAAAAGTAAATGAGAGATATCCCCTGTGAAATCATGTCATTTGCTGGCAGCTGCTGGCAGTGGCATCATATTTACTGATGTTGTCAACAACATTTGGAAAAAATGCGAATAATTTCCCAAAATGTTGAATTCATCCTTTAAAATGTCACAATGACAGCTTATAGTAGTTCTATACAATCTCGTTGACATATTTATTCCCAAAAGTTGCTCAATAATGGTTAAATGCTGTCATCATTTCTATTTATATAAACTGCATCATTACTGAATCTACATGCCGTGCCACTGTTATACTCTCAGCTTGTTTATTTGCCTGTACCACCTGGGTCAGTCTGACCTTCTCACCTCCTCTTCTGGAATTTGACATTTGTGATACTTACTACCGAGCAATGAATCAGTGGATCCATCCCAGCACTTTGGGAGTTCATGTGACATTTAGGAATGCCCAGACTTCACACAGGTCGCCTGTACTTCAGACGAGAGCACACTCGACTGCTTTATTAAACTGAATTGTATCACACCATAATAACTTTGATGGAATGAGCTTTTTATTTCAGCTAGGCTCCTATCAGCAGCTCATTTTCCTCTGCTGTATGACGCCGGAGTCTTTGAACCATAAATTAGGAGCTCGGTTCAGACATAACAGCTGTTGAGCTGCCGCAGAAGCAAGCTTGTCTTCCCTAGCTGTTTTTTATCTCCTCCTTGTATCTATCGCTCTCTCTCTGCTCTACTCGACTGAAAGATTCTTTGAAATGAAGGCATCTTTTTTTATTTTTTTATTAAAAGGGCAAAAGCATCCATTTGTTTTTGCAGTTTAAGAGGAAACTCTGTACCTTGAACACTTGATAGTCACTTGATTAAGACGCCTATGGTGACACACTAACCTCGCACAGAAAGTTGAGAGGGAGGTCATCCTTCAGAGCTGAGTGAGCGGATGTGTTGCATTTAGTGCTCATTGGAGATGCATTAATTAATAAGATCAGGTATTGAGCTAAATCGCTTTAAATTGGTGAAGTGATTCGAGGTGTGTTTGAAGTGACTGCTGCGTGCTGCAGTCGTAAGGTTTTTCCCTCATAGCACTGACAGTGTTTGTGATGTGACGCTGCTCATGACTCATTCGCGGTCTGGAAATGATGGTCCCCACATACACACAGTCTGAACACAGCTTTCAAAAATAGTGTGATATTTTCGGAAACATGCTTACCAGCACTGCTAAAACTAATTAACACATTGTATCTTTTTTATTTGATTTGTACACATACCAATCAAAGAAATACCAAACTCATATTTTACAGCTTTGATCCAGGCTAGCAGTTTCCACCAGCTCCTAGTCTTTATGCTAAGCTAAGCTAATGGTCACCAGGCTCTTCCTTCATACTCAGGGCACACTCTTTTCCTTTAACTTTCAGCAAGAAATCTAATAACCATATTACTCATAATGCTGAATATTTCCTTTAAAGCCTCAGCTATAATATTGTAATGTCTATTACCTTGTGTATCATAAAAAACAAAAAACAAAAAAACAAACTCATTGATTACTAATGGTGTCTTGCTTGGGTTTGTTGTGTCTGTGTGCAGAGCTGGAGGTGGCAAGAATGAGCACGGATGGGAATTTGCCTGATCTGAAGTTCCCACAAACTGGAGGCCAGGGCAACTCCATCCACCTCTCAGCTAATACACTAAAGCAGCACGGAAGAAATGGTAAGTAGTCAAGGCTTCGGATCTGCTTTTAATGGTTCCCTATTGTTAGTTTGAGTGGTAATAATACCTTGTCCACAACTTCAGTCGGTATATTATTTAGGCTTGTGATAAAACAGGTTTAACAGAGGAAATGTGAGTTGGATAGAATAGAAATACTGTTGTATTACTTGAAAAATGTTCTACTTCTATACAAGATCTATGGTAATTAATCAAAAATTCTTTTTGTTAGTTTTTTTTTTCCACATGTGGATGTGGCACTGCGTGGGGCTGCAGCGGTTTTGTAGGAATTTCATTATACTGCCTGTGAATAACTTTCAATTTTCTTCTCAAACCTTTTGTTGGGTTGCATATAAAGCACAAAGATCGTTCTGCAGTCTTTAAATGGGACCCTGGCTGTAGAATTAGTTACACTCAAGCACTGCCTCTAAACTGTAAATGAGGCAGTTAGACACAATACATAGCTATCTTCAGGAGCAATGCAGCCCCATTTTTAGACTTTATTATCAGCTCATGCAAATCAGAATCGACTCAAGCTGCGCCCGGTGCCTCTCAGCTGGATGACTAAGTCCATGTCCAGCCGTGCCCGGGCAGATCATTATAGGAGGGTGGCGGATATTTCCCCGTCATCCAGTGCTGTAGCACCCAAATTGTTTTCTTTTCATCCGAGTGAGTGATCTCAGTCACGGCGGGAGAGTACTTTTTTTCATATCAGTGCTCAAAAGTGAGACGGCAGGAGGGGAAAGAGATGTGTATGAGAGGGAAAGCGAGGAGGAAATCATTATCAAGAAAAATGCTCGCCTTTGTCAGTCTCAATAGCAGAGTGGTAACCATATTATATAGATGTTGAATTAAAATAAATGTTTGTTGATATAGGAAAGATTTCCCCTTTTTCCTTCTTGTGGAGCTATTTTGGCAACCTTGATACTTACTACTATTTCTGATTCTTGTGCAAACAAAGATTCAACTCAGAATATTTCCACTATTCTTTGTGTTATTATTTCAAGTATAATTCGAGCATTGCTAACAGTATTTATAAGCTATATAACAGACATAAAAATTGGACTTCCTGCTTCTTGATAGACCAAATGGGAACATGGAATGAAAGAAAATAAACCCAAATGGCCCATCATGCACATTCTTGTCACATTATGTTAGTAGGGCCAAAAGTGTGCAGACACCTGTGCTCATAGTTTCTTGGACTCTTGGGGGTTGGGGGCCTGTTTTTCCTAGTGAGGCTAGATTCTTAGTCTTAATTATGGGAACAATACATACATATAGTATACTTCCAGTTTTGCTCCAACAGTTTGAGGAAGACCCTGTTCTTATGGTCCCCATGTACATGTGTCAAATGGTTTCTGAAGGTGCTTGTGGTTGTCTGCTTTAGCTGGCCAACAGCATTGATGTTCTGTATTTCAGCTATCATCCCTCTGACCTTCTAAATCCTGTACCATAGACTACAGGTTGCTGCTATCTACCTGGGTTACAGCTTAAAATATGCTAGAGGTAGTTAGCAACATGAAACAATTATTTATTGTCCCAGACCAGATAATTAATCTTTGAAAGCTGAAGTTGATCCAAAACTATTTCCATTCCTTGAAATGATTGTTCGCTTTTGGCACATGTAGGCCTATAATTTAGGGAACCAGCGAAAATGAGTGTATCTTGAAAAAGTTGAAGCATCATCAACTTTGATGGCAGCAGGAAATCATGTAGGCAGCAGTGGCAACCACTTGCTGTCTGAAAACACCAAGCATCATCTGGAAAAGTTTGACTGGCCAACACCCTTGGGATGAGTAAAAAGTCAAACTGCAAACCAGGCCTCCTTGCCCACGTCAGTACCGACATTACTAAGGTTCTTGTGGTTGCATGGAAGAAAATCCTCCAGCCAGATTTGAAAACCTTTAAGATCAGAGTTTTTTTTTGAAGCAGCAGAATAACAATGTTCAGCAATCATATTTTGTTGATTTTGTACAGATACTTTTGGCCATGTAGGGTCTTTTTTGTTTAGGTTTCATTTGTGAAACACTGAACACTTTCCCCAATCATCCTTTTCCAGGAGAGATTCGGATAGCCTTCGTCCTGTACAAACACATCGGAGTCTACCTTTCAACGGAAAATGCCAGCATGAAGCTGGGCAATGAAGCCATGGCTACCAATTATTCTGTCATCGTCAACTCGCCGGTTATCACGGCTGCCATCAACAAGGACTCTAACAAAGTCTACCTCTCTGACCCTGTCATTTTTACCATCAGACATCTACAGGTAATTTTCTTTCTCTTTGTGTCTCCACTGTGTGAGATGTTTTGTTTTTACTTTGATGTGACTGCCTCTGCATATAATGTGCTTTTCGCTTCTTTCTCTTTTACTCGCACACGAAAAATGCACATGCACTTTCTTGCCAGAATCCTTTCATCACAATTTCCTCTCTCTCTCAAATGCAACAAAAAGACACAAATTCTATCTCAAACCTGGAAAACGAATAAGTCTCGTTCGAGGAAAGGTGCGGAAAATTAAATTATGGAAAACAAAATCGCTCACAAGGTGATGCATGTTGTTGTTTATTAGTTTGAACAAATACAGGACTGATCTGTTGAACAAATATCAGTCATATTGAGCTTCACTGGAGGCTGCTTAGTCATTCTGGGGAGTCGCGACTTCTCCCTCTTGACTACATTATCTTCTCCACACTCTGCCACCCTCGAAATATCCCTGTTTTGTCTACGAACAGCGCCTTCAGCGATTATCAAGGATGCTGAACATTCATAAGAGAATTGCAGCGGGTCTCATGTGTAGGAGGGACCTGGAAGGAAGCAACAACGGCAGAAAAAAAAGAGAGGAAAAAAACAGAGTGCAGAGGGATAGAGAGATTAAAAGGATGATAGCTTATGGATGTCAAAATTAAATGGTGGGGAAATGTCAGAGGGCAATGTCAGCGCAGTTATTGCTGTGACTCACCTGCCTTAAGTGTAATTTGTAATTTGGACCGTAGATTCAGTAATTTTACTGTTGGTCTAATGTTGGGGGCGCTTGTGCTTTTAATACCCTTTTCTTGCTCCGATCAAGTCATTTCAATAAAACAGTGCCCTTTCGGAAAAGTGTGTTTTCTGTAAAGTGGCTTTCTTTCTTTTATAACACTGTGAGTCCACCAAGAGAGCCTCTGCTGGAATCATTTCATCAAGTTCAAGTTCCAATATACAGACATTTACATACACTGTAGAGTGTATTTTGTGTACACGGAGGGCTGTGAAGTTAATCATATCATAATCATGAATACAGTTATGGCTTCTGCAATTAATTATATTTCATTGGGCGCGATATTTACATGCATCAACTCAAGAGCTCCCCATTCTCTGGTAAACTGGCAAACCAGGCAGAGGTGTTGTTAAGAGAATGCTCTGATTAACCGGTCTCTGCTTCTGAAGCGTGGCCGTGGCTGCATGCTAGAACATTTTCTTATTGTTTTCTGCAGGGATAAATCCTTTTTTGATTTGGTGTACCGTACACCGCTGTGGTGTTATTGTTCTTAGCTCAGCTTGATTTAGATTTGGCCTGAAGAATCAAAGACAAATTGTGATAATTGAGATAATTGTAATTGGATATTAGTGAGGAGAAGAAAATGCAGCCCTAGGTAAACTAAATGTTATTATGCTGCCACTACTGTAAATAGAGAAAATTGTGCACATAAAACATTATCAATATTTCGCTTCCAGACAGTATTAATTATTTATCTCAGGTGTATTGAGTGGACTTGCCCTTGAAAATAAACCTCAGATATCTTAACTACCTGCAGAACATGGGTTCCTTTTTTTCTGGCTTCCCACAGTTAAACCTCCCCCTCTCAACCGTGAAGTTTTGGATCACTGGTCCTCTGGGATGATGATGTGTCCTCTAGTTATTGTTTTGCTTCCTTGCCTCGCCACTTAATGGGACCAATTAAAGCCATTAATGGGACCGAGGGTCATCCTATCTCCTTGCTGTGGAATATTTTACACAGGGTTTGGTTGTGTGAAGGGGAAACTCAATCAGCGGCAAATTTATATTCACAGAGGATAAACCTTATTAGACCAATTACCCTACAGCAAGTGTGAAACTATGGAAAACTACATCTCCCCATCGTGTTTATAGACAGAAAGTAGATATGTTTGACCTTGGAAGCTGTGAGTTACAAAGGAAAGGCTTTTAAGTGTACTCTCCTTTGTTTTCTGGAGCTACAAAAGAAAATTGGGCTCAAGAGGGAAAGGCATCTATTTATCAGCAGTTATGTTTTGTTGTGCCCGTGTGTTACCCAACCTCAGCGTCCCGGATTACTTTTATAAAAATGGCAAGCGAGATAGCAGGGAGGCGTGCTTGTCGTTAGAGCCATAGCCCTGTGCAGACAGCGGTGGTGCCCATTAAACAGTGGGGCAGTTCATTCTCTCGCAGTGAAAGTTAAAGAGAAAGGTCAAAAAACACAATGAAATACAGGCATGAGGCTGCTGACAGTAAAACCACCTGCTATTCACTTGAATGGATACAGATTGCAAGCGGGGAAAACATTTGCCTGTTTCAAGGATGTGTATTCTACCCACAAAAGAAAGTAGAAATGAACAGAGCTAATGTGTGATTAACTCTAGGCCCCGGTGGGTGTGTTTTCTTGTTATTAATACCACTGTGTCTGATTCTGCTCAATTATTTATGTTTTTTTCCTGTCTAACAGCAATCTGAGGAGAACTTCAACCCCAACTGTTCTTTTTGGAGTTACTCCAAGAGAACCATGACTGGTTACTGGTCAACACAGGACTGCCGATTGCTGGGCACCAACCGGACACACACCACATGCTCCTGTACGCATCTAACCAACTTTGCAGTCCTCATGGCGCATGTGGATGTCAAGGTAGGCGGTGTTCTTTTTTTTTTTTCCCTTTTCTTGCTTCTAAATGGTCCAATTAATCCTCAAAAATCTGCAATTTACTAAATGCAGTTGTGAGAAATGAAAACGCATTGATCCATCATGGTTTACAAAGCCAATCCTTTCCAAGATGACCGGTTGACAAGAAAAGAAAGATCCAAAGA
The DNA here is from genome assembly GCF_000972845.2 of Larimichthys crocea. Classification (NCBI taxonomy): domain Eukaryota; kingdom Metazoa; phylum Chordata; class Actinopteri; family Sciaenidae; genus Larimichthys; species Larimichthys crocea. The sequence goes on from NC_040013.1 coordinate 9,096,776, forward strand.
GTGGAACGCATTGTAAAGCAGAAGGCACCCCTGTCATTATATGTTTTATATTTCCCCTTTAGAGTGTAAAATATACCGAACAATTTTCTGACTTTCACGGCTCTTTGTAGAGTAACATTTAAAGTGCCAATATACACACACGCTGTTCATATAGTTTTGAACAATGACCCTGTCAGTGTAAAGTGTGTATTGATTGCAGAAGTAGCTCAAATATATGATTGCTTCAGTGTGTGCTGTGTTTTGTACACACAGCTATTTTAGAGACAAGACACACACATCACTGAAGGTCCTCTTAGGTGAACGCTGAATCAAAAGACATATACAATTTAACAGATAAATCTGTATAACCACATATCTCTAGTGGAGAAAAACGATTTAAAAAAAAATTACCAGATTTGTCTGAATCCAAATGCCTCTCTCATTTTATGCTCAACAAAGACTAATGTACGATATTCATGTAGCAAAGTATCTTATTTTTTATATTTCTGCTTTCTAGCCAAGAGCTGGATGAGAAGCACTTCTTAGGATGCTTATTATACCCATACAAAAACTAAAAATATAGATACCATAATATAGAAAATATGAATGTGTGTGCTTATTTTGTCTTTTTGTTATAATTTTTAAAGAGGACTTACTGCTTACAAGGAGATGTTTGACTGCTTCTTATACATATTATTATACATACATAAGCTGATTGTTGTCTTTATTATGTCTTTATTTATGTAAAGACATGAAGGAGGAAAAGAAAATGAGGTCCTTGAGTTGTTGTTGCCTTCAGAAACAAAGCCAAATGAGGCCAGTAAGTGTAATGTGAAGTGCTGGTAAGCAGATTATTGGCAGGTATTAATGGAAGTTGTATGAAAAGCTGTTCAGATAAAGAAAATGTCATTTGGCTGAGAGATTTGTGTAGAGTGAGCATTGTGGGCAGCGCTTTAAAAAACGAGGAGGAGAGGTGGGTGAAGATGATGTTGGAAATGGAAAAGTCGGGCCAGTTGAAGACGGAAAAGGTCGGAGAATATTGCCAGTCAGCGAAGAAAGTGTGTCTTAGTTCTGATGCTGACAGACGGCTTAATTATTTCCGTCACAAGAATTTTGAGGAGCATGCTGCTGACAGAGCAGGCCAGTTTTTGGTATCCAGTATAGCATCTGTCTCTCCAGAGCCTCCTTCTGAATCAGTGACAAAAAAAAAAAAACCTCAGAGCACTGTCCCAGTTGGCGCTTGTCCATAAAACCACTAGACCTTCCTTCACCTCCCTCTATTCCCCAGTGTGACTCTATCTTTCACACAGACACAATGCGCAGACAGCCATGCACCCAATCATACCCAAAAATCTAAAATTCACTCAAATTCACTTTTTTTTTGTTTTTGTTTTTTTTGTTTTTTTTCACTCTACCCACGACTCCAGAAGGAGTCTGGGATGGTGTAGTTTACTTCTAGCTAGAGAGAGCCACTGTTTGTCACTGAGCAGCATGACTTTTGGACCCGCTAAGCTCTCTGCAGAGCTGAAGTCGAGTATGGAATAGAGAGGGAGTCGTGAAGAATGGGAGCCTTCACGCGATGAAAGCAAAGCAGCGGGAAAAAAATAAAAATAAAAGGAAGCAGTGAAAGGAACGCTTTCAGTCAAGCCAATCCCAAACATTCCTCACTTGGAGGAAAGTGGACAGTAGTTACACCCCACTTCTGAGTGACAATGTTGTTTTTTTTTCCCCTTTTTACCTTCCCTTCTTCATCTTTGCCACTTTGTGCATGTTATAAAAGGCAGCTTGTTGGAAGATGCCACTGAATGGGAGATACGGAGGCTTTTTATTTGACAAACTGTCACTGTGTTGTATCTGAGAACGCACTGAATGGAGGGAAAGTAGGAGTGTGTCTGTGTGCAAGAAAGAGGCAGAGACAAAAAAAAAAAAATCATAAATTGAAGAGACTGTTTTTGTATCCATGGCAACAGAACATACCACTGCTGATCTCTGCATTGTTATTACTCATTACCCTCAGAGCAACAGATTATATTCTAACCTTGTTTATTTCTCAGTGGCATCTCAGAAAGAAAAAAAAAAAAAAAGAAAGATAGGCATGCTGTAATTACAATCTTACTTCGGAGGACAGAGACTCACTACAGTATCACCATCATCTTTCATCTTGTTGTTTTTTTTTGGCCGATGGATCACACGCTAGTTGGCAATAATGATAGCGCTATATCCAGAGACCTTTATGTTCGGCTGAATAAGGTGGTGTCTGTATCCAGCGTGTATAGTGTTACATTTCTACCACCGAGTTATGATTGCATTCAAAATGATGCATACTTCACACAAATTAGAAGTGGCAAAATGCTCCTGCTTGTACATGTAACATTGCAAACGCTGTCATTTTGTCCTTGACGGTGATTGAAGTCGACCACATTATTTCGGACGCTTGCGTCTTAAGAGTTCTGACGAGCAGAAATCAAATCAGTTTTTATATTTGACCTCTCATTTAGTGCGAAAAGAAGCCAGTTTTGTCTGAAAAAGTTGATTTTTCGACTTTGGTATGTCAGGAAAATAACATTCATTATTTATAATTATACATAATCGATTTCGTTTTGAGTTCAGTTCATTCTTACTGACTAAACATTCACAGTTTTGGGTCATTTGTTATAAAACTAATATGTGCACTATTATATATTTTAACAATAATAGCCTTGTAATCATACTCCAACTGAAACAGATTGTGAGTGTAAGCGAGGTGAGAACTTTGCCCACACATTCATATTCAAAAGAAACCCTTGAACTAGAGTGTACTTTATATGAGATTATTGGAAACACAAGCAGTGAGGAAACAGGCTGCGTCTCATCGGGATTAATTAAGTTTGAAGTCGTTTAGTTCCTCAGAACATTTTCTAATTCACATAATGTAGACGTCTGCACATTATTAAAAAATTTGCAAGCAAGTACCCGAAGATGTTCAGAGCTTTGGTGGTTTCTAATGCAGTGTCCTTAACCAAATTACCGAATGTGAAATATTTTTCACGTTGGAGGCTCACAAGAGCTCATTAATGTCAAATATCTACAGCAAGCCTCCTTCATTTCAGGAGTACACCCACTCGCACAATATCTGTCAGATACAGAGGATCAGGTAACCGTCACTTGGACAATCACAAGGGCATCAAGTGCTGTCACTGCTGCCTATGTCGCCACTCGAGCCCTTTGTTTGCTAATTTTGAGCTATCTTGCCAGAGAGCTGATGCCTTTGACTGATCCCACAATCCGAGCTGAGAAGCGCCGTCGGCCACATAAACAAATTAAAACTGTACTCACAGATGGCAGCTGCGTGTGAGAGATTATATGTCTCTTTTGTATCTTTTTCAGAATGATTGCGAGCAGGATGTATGGGCAAGTGATGTGAGAGTGGGTGTACTTTCATATGACTTTGCGGAGAATGCTTTTAATTCTAACCTCGAGATGTTCTGTTACCGAGGCTTGTGAAAATTATTGCAGATAAAGATGCTGAAAATGTATTCACTAGATGCACTGTGCTGGACACCCTATTGAAAGGCAGGATTTAGCCTTTCAACTGGTGGCATGAACTTGGACACCACATGAATATTCAAATTAAAAAATGTGATTATTACAGATTAGCCTCATTGTTGGATAAACCTTTCTGGGTCTTGCTTTAGCAGATGCAGCTCAAAGACTGTCACAAAAAAAAAAGAAAAAACACACTGTGGATAGCCACTTTTCCATCAATGTCTGCTTTAAATATATTTCTCAAGATTCCCTAATGGCTTATGCCCATTCAGGCTCCCAAGGCTCTTTATTGAACCCTTTCCTTTGAATTTAAGTCCACCATTTGTAAAGATAGCTAGTGGGCATTGAGATAAAAAAAAATCCTTTAAATATGGGCTCAAGCACAAGCCCCAGCTCAAGAAATATAGACCTGCTCTGGTTCCACCTACAGGCCATTATTTAGGTAGTAGATGTGTGTGCTACGATAGGCCCCAGGGAAGCATTGAGCTACTGGTAAGTGCCACTATTCCCGACAGACCAGTAGGTATAAATCAATGGCACATCCCACTAGATGATGGAGAGGGTGATATTTGGGTAACATTTATCATTGTCCTTATAGAACATCTCCACACTGGCACCATCAGGCAGTAGATATGACGAGAAAGGACAATCAAGGTTGGTTGTGTGTTTTATGATGTTACACATAAGCATGGTACTGTACACACCAGCCAGAGATATGGTTCCAAAATAAATCTATGTATGTGTTCAAGGCACAGAAGAAAGAGACACGGAGAAGATGGAGACCGCGATAACTGCCATAGCAACCGAAAGTCGAGCTTGGACGTTAAATCATAGTTATTGTCGCTTAGAACACAGTGTGACATTAGGTGCATGTGTTGAATGTCAACTCCTGCCACGCAAGCCGGAACCTCTCTCCCGGCCCTTTTAAATGTGACGAATTTGCCCAGACCCCTGATTCATGTGCCTCTCTGCAACTGTTCCCCATCCCTGTGCAGATCATAAATCCTTGGTCATACCGTAGGTGAACTTGTCACATGACTCCCTGCAGTGGGCCACTACCCCTTAGCGCAACTGTCTGCCCTGCCTGACCGTATTTCATGAGTCAAAGCCCGACTCTGGAGGCATATAGGGAGATTTATGCATTTTAATTGGATTGGCTTCATGGCCCCATGCTCAGAGCGGTTCTTTGAGGTATAAAGGATTGACGCCTCTATTCTACTCACCACTTCACCCTCTTACGCATTTCAGAGAACTGGTTTGGAAGATTTTGGCTTTGGATGTTATGGTAATTAAGTTCGTATGATTTGATGTCAGGTTCATACGGCTTGGCCAGAACGGCCCATGCGCGACGCAAAAGGCTCGTTGTCACGTCTGCTCTTCCTTCTCAGACTGCTCAAGTGCCTCGAAACCTTATTTTGTGCTCTGTGCGAACAGATCCGGGGCAAAGCCAATCTCCTAAGGCATCCGTCTGGAATGAAAAATATGTGTGTTTAAGAAATAAGAGAAAAATGTAGGAGAGAGAGATTGGAAGACAAATCGAATGTGCCCAAATGTGCCTCGCACCACTAAGTAACATGGATGCTGTATGACTCGGGTCGCTGTGTTGCAAGAGCGAGTGTCACAAGTGAATTTCAGAGCAAATTACGTCTGCCCACTTCAGAGTCCTCAATACTGATTCCCATCATGGAGGCTTGTCAGTGTGAGGTTAGGTGCAGAGGCTCTGCAGATCACATCATTTGCCATCCTGTTCAGGCAGAGCCCCGAGTGAAAGGAAACTTTTCTGCACAGACACTGTGGCTGGCGACGTCTCAGCCATCATCCACCTCCCAGAACAAAGAAATCATTCCACAGTAAATCCATCACCCAGGTGTAGATATACTCCGTGCACTTCTCCCCCTCTCTCTCTCTCTCTGTTTCTATAGTTTTGTCTCTTCTTCTGTCTTCCTCTGTTGCCTTCTCTTTCTCTCTGACCCAACCCTTCTTCGATTGAAGGTGATACTTTGACGGACAGAGCCTGCAGCCCTTAGGGTCCCCTCACAATGCGTCGCAGATAGCACCACCCACCGCATCAGTACCTCTGTACCGCAGCGGACTGAAAACATACTTCTGTGTCACATGCACCACACACACCCTACAGAGCATGGGAGCACGAGCATCAACATCTGTTGCCACCCACTGCGTAGGCACTCCTCTAAAGGGGGCTGAAATCAGCCTTACGTTCATAGAGAGTGACACACATACACACACAGACGTCTGCTCCGTGTAACATCTTGCCAGCCCCCACCACTCCGACGTATACACAACGGCTCATCAGGCAGGAAAATCAAAAGAGCGCTCTCCCCAGACTCAAGGAGCATTGCGGCTGTTATTGTACCAGAGCCCCTTAATGATCAGCATCTGTTCCCCTCTCTGCTAGCGCCACTAAACAAGGCTTTTGTGCCATACTTCATCCTCCAAGTTTCCTCACTTTAACTTGACTGGTGGTGGGGGGGGTGGAAAAAAAGAAAAACCACCCATGAATGTTGATGCTCCCTCTCCCCCTAAATATAAATACCGCAAATACTGCTGACTGTGGTCGAAATATGATTTAAAGAGGTGCTTGTTTGAGAGACATATTAGACACATAGTATGCTTTTGCGGCGTTGTTTCTCGAACGTAAGCAAATATTTTCATGGGTTTATCCTACACTACAGCTCTTGGGGTCATATATTATTTGCCGGAGGCTAAGACTGCGCACACAGCCTTTGATATCAAACAGCCTAACTGTACTCTTAAGTCTGGTAGTTAATATACGGTGTCGATGTTTGATGTAAGACTTGTGCAGATTTTGAACTGCCTGTCAATGCTAATTAACTGTGTGCCTTTTAACTATTTGGTAGCACCAAAGAATGTGCTAAAATAATGCCTGTTTGATCTTCCTTAGCATTCAGACGTAGTCGTCATGTCAAAACCTTAAAAGTTCCAGCCAGGTAATCTTTGAGTCCCAGCAGGGATGACAGCCAGTTTTAAGGATTAAATTACCCCCCTCCTCCACTTTTTTTAAAAAAACTTTTCCTCCCTTTTTTTAAATCAATGCCCAGCAGGCTGAAAAACAGGACTATCCCTTTGGGAAATTAGGAAGCCTCAGAAGCTGACCAAAATGTTTGGATGCAGTAATTATGTTTAGTTAACGAATCAAGATGTCACTCTCTGATGCCTATCCCCGTCTTTTACATATAGAAGACGCTAATTTAATAGCCGTGTCATATTTTGGCATCTGTCTTGGCATGTTTTTTCTCCCCCCACTGGTAGCATGATGGAAAATTGTCAGATGACTTTGCAGTTTTCTAACACCAGATGTGAACTGAACAGGGAATCTGCACATCTGCTTCAGTGATGGGTTTGTTAAATCTTTCAGAGCCGTGGTTTCTGACCTCGCCTCTTTAGAATTGCTTTAATGTGTGATTATACTATTGTATACTAATCGTGTTGTTTAATGATTTTATCTGCAGTAAAGTATCCTTGAGTAAAGCACTCACTATATAAAATGTATTATTATTTTTATTATTAGATTTACTCCCACATGCATGAACTTTAAGTGGATAATATTGAATTATTAATGATTAAAAATGGGCTATTACAATATATATGTTTGCTTTGTACTGATATTTCTACTTGGAGCAGCCAAAGATAAATGTTTCAATTATTTATTCATTATTTTGATCTATTTCAATGATCCACTACTAATTATGTTTATTCAATAATTTTAGTGATATAGTTTAACTGTTCCATTAATTATATAATATACATATTCAATCTACTTATTTCAACTGTTACATTTCTTACAGTTATACTGTAGTAATTTCTGCATTACTGAACTTACTGAATTAATAAGTGGATATATTTATGTTTTTATTCAAATTGTCATCTGTATTTTTCTTATATTAGTTGAACTTCTCTTCAGTCTTTCCATGCACCATGTGGGGTACAAGGACCCTTTCTGATCAAGCAAAGGAGGAATGGGTCTGCAAAGATGTCACCTATTACGCATTCCTAATTAGGGTTGTAACAGGCCCCAATTTTTACCCATGGCAGGTTCTTGGCAGGGTGTTGCATCCAATGTGTTTGTTTTAATCTGTTTAAGGCCACGGAAGTCAGTCATTGTGCAGACTCTGCTGTTTTAGGGTGTGTTGCCTTTTTTCCCCGCTTCTGTCCAAGTATCCCTATGTGCACTTGGCTTTTATGGACTGATGTAAATTCTCTTTCATGGCTGTGGTGGAATCACTGTTGATCCTTATCTCTTCCGTAAAGCCGACAGATTTATTGTCAGCAAAAAGCTTTTTAGTGCCCAAAACTGGCTGTGATGGCAAATTACTATTTGAAAAGAGGAAATTATCTAAGAGCAACAGTGAAAGTTATTGACCATGATTGTATTCCTGCTGTGCTGGTCTTCGACACCTGCGGCCCCATGGACTGCTCACTTTGTTTCACTTTGTTGCCTTTCCAAAATGAAACAATAGGGGGGCATTTTATATTGATTCATACTAACTAATTCATGATTCATATCTGCCACCTGTGGCTCACTGTGTCGTGCTTTATTGGAGAGTTGAGTGAATGCACTTTACCCCCAAAAATAATAAAAATGAAAATAAAAGCTTTAGAGTTTCTTGATTGGAAAGAATGGTGCTTGAATTTTATGGTAATTTTTTTTTTCATTTTCAACACAGTTTGTTTGTTTCTTACTGTTCCATACAGTCATTTACCAAAAATATTTTTTAAAGTTGTATGTTCCTGCCATACTGGATTGGATGTTGTTCACCATTCTCTCTCATCACCTCTCTTACAGAACACGGACCCCGTTCACGACATGCTTCTTGATGTCATCACTTGGGTTGGCATCCTCCTGTCGCTGGTCTGCTTGCTCATCAGCCTCTTCACCTTCTGCTTCTTCCGCGGCCTCCAGAGCGATCGCAACACCATCCATAAGAATCTCTGCATCAGCCTGTTCATCGCAGAGTCCCTGTTTCTGGTGGGGATCAATCGGGGTGACCAGCCGGTAAGACTCCTCCTGGACAATATTTGACAGTTGTGTTACAGTATCGATTTGTTTAGCACAAATTCATTTAGCATGCGGCTCGAAACACTGTAGAACGGTGACAGCCATTAAAGGAGATGCTAATAAAAGAATGTGTTCACAATGCATTATGCTGTGACAAAAAAAAAACACTGTGAAAATATTTATATTTTTGGATTGTGCTTTTTCACTTTGGTGCTGAAACTCAGATGAAATGGATCAGCACCTATTGGCATAGCACAAAGCGAACGTGAACTTACTGCTCACTTCAGTTTTTAATAAGAGATCAAACAGCAAAATATAACAAGATGCAATGTGTTAATTAGTGAGCTTTAGAGGTGTTAATAGGTGAAGTTTGTTACCTTTAGAGAGTTTGTACTGTACAGACAGGAGAGTAGAATCGACTCTCTCATCTAACTTCTGGAAAGAAAACAAAATGTGAAATTGTTCTACTTGGGTGGGTTCAAACAAGTTAATCTGGGGTCTCAAATGTTGACTTGCAACCAATTTCATTAGGTAATGTGATGTCTGAATGTGTATTTAGTCATTTTAAAAGTACAAAAAGTTGAAAACATCATTATGAAAACTCAAGATGGTTGTGATATATTATTGTTTTTACTCCATTTAAACATTCAGGTAGCAGCATGTTGAACTAAGTATTTCTCCTATATAATCCAGTGAGGGGTGCATTGCAGGTGTATGGATGAAACAAAACAAACAAAATGAAGACATGACTCTTTCTTTGCCTCTTTCACAAAAACCCCTGAATCACAATCTTTTTCATCTTTTTGCAAATACATCGTCTCCTATGGCTGCTCAGAGGGCTCCCTTTGTATTAGTGAAGACTGTTCATCATGTTCTCTCGAGATATAAGAGCCTCCATTCTTTGAGAAAGAAAAGAATTGGACGTTTCTCATCCTAGAAACTCTCTTTGTTACACATACTTCGTCACAACACACACACTCCATATTATCAAGATTATGCTATGCAAACTTACTGATATGAATTTATCCTCCCCCTTACTCCCATCTGGATTCAGCTGTTCATTTCACTAAACCTCTGGTATATTAACTGCACTTTGGATGGTATTGCTTTGCTGTAAGAGTTCAGCTGTGCTAGCAGGTGGAGGCATGCTGTCACTGCACAGCGTGTGTGTGCTGAACACTCATACTGTAAACAAATATGTTGTAGTTGCATGCAATACAGGATGACAAAGGACACTTAGAGATTCTTGCAATCATGCCACTTTTGCTTACTAATGAGGCAGCTTTGCTCACCTGGGGTAAAAACAGACTGTCTGGGCACAGTATGAAATGACCTCTGTGTCTGTACACTTAGAATAGGTGAGTATCAGTGAAATATGATGAATAAAAATACTAAATTCACAGAGAAAGAAATATGCTATCAAAACACCATCCATATTTTGCTCTTCAAATACCGCTATAACTATCAGAACCAAAACTCACGCGTCATAGTTTATCCGCAAAACTACTTCCCTGTGAAGTTAAAAGAAAATGCTTTGGCCTACACCTTTCCCTTCCATAACATTTTATGGGTGTGATTCACAGCCCGGCTCTAAGATCACTCTCCCGGACTGCAATTAATGTCCACTCAACCTTTTAGTTATTTAATTGAATCCATTTCAGTGACAAAATACGCTAGTTATGTTCAACTGTGCCAATAATTAGATCAATCCATGTAAGTACTGTATCTTATTATTGTTAGAAAGTGTGTGGGCACGTGAATATATGCTAATGACAGTCTGCTGTATTCTAGTCTCGCCTGTAGGTATCTCTATCAGCCCGGGAAGTGTGTAACTACATTATGTGCTCGCACCTGGCCGTGGTGTAAAATGCAATGAGCTCCAAATGGCTCTTGGACTGTTGACTTCACTTCTTCATATCTCTCTTTCATCCATGCCAGCTACAGCAAACAAGACCACATGGGCTCAGTAGCTGCGGCGTCCTTCTGCCAGTCACTGCAGGCAAACATCCAATCATTTGAGCCAAACAAAGCTTAGCAATGATAATTGTTGGGAAGACACAAACATGCAGAGGTCAGAAAATGCTGCTCAGTCATTGGCATGGCGCTCTTTGCCATATTAACTTAGTCGTATTATGCCCTTGAGCAAGGCATTTAATCCTTCAGGAAAACAGCTAAATTCCCAGAAGTGATTTGATTAAAATATGTTTTGAATACTCACATCTCCCTTCTTTTTTTCCCTCCCTCTTTATCCCTCTTGATTTTTATTTCTGTCTGCCGCTATAAACCCTTCCCAGATTGCGTGTGCTGTCTTCGCCGCCCTGCTCCACTTCTTCTTCCTGGCAGCGTTCACGTGGATGTTCCTGGAGGGCGTGCAGCTCTACATCATGCTGGTAGAAGTGTTTGAGAGCGAGCATTCGCGCCGGCGCTACTTCTACCTGGTGGGCTATGGGGTCCCCGCGCTGATTGTGGCCGTTTCCGCTGCAGTGGACTACCGCAGCTACGGCACAGACCGAATGTGAGTACAATCTGCCTGAATGCTGCAGAAGAATCAGCTGTCATTTCTGCATGTAACGCTCAAGAGATCATTGAGGCAGAAATGATCAAATAGAATTCAAGCCCATACATTACTGTAGAGTAGATAGCTTCCTTTATATGTCCACTTAACCATCAGGTCCTTTTATAGAATCTGAATTTACACCAAGATCCATTTACTGGTCTTAAAGTGCACTACTCAGCCTGTGAAAGAAATTCAAAATGCCTTTGGTTGCACTGGATAAGCTTTTTTTTTACATCGGAAACCAGAGAAAATAACTCTAGATTTTGTCAGTTTTGTTTTTTATTTGTTTTTGTTTTAAACCCCCATCATCAGCACCAGATCGTGGTGAAACGTTGCCAAAACATTTGTGCTGACGTTTCTTTTACTGAGGTTTAGAGGAATTTATTCATGCTGACTCTCCAGTGTTTTGAATTTGGGCTGTGGTGCACATTTTTAACCACTGGATATTAGTATTGTGCACAATCTTACATATTGCACCTTCAAGTTGAATTGGATACCAAAGGAGGCAACATGATGTAGATATTTTACCCCACCACAAGAAAATAATACTTACACAGTTTTAAAATGTCCACACATTTATCCGATGGAAACCAGGAGGCCAATAAAAAAAAAAAACAATGTGTTTCCTTGCTTGCACAGAAACCCCGCTAACAACTTGACAACTGATTGTTTGTTTGAGGGGCTTTAACAATCTTGCAGATGACACACCAATAGCTATTTCTTATCATCAACTTTTAATGAAGCAGAACGGTTACTCAAGCTGCGTGCCTTTCCCCACTGCTGAACTGACATTGTTTTGACAGTGAAAAATGCTAACTTCAAGAGATAGTATTGCCGGATGAATGTCGGCCTATTGTGCTTAATGTCTACAGCATTTTAGGATGCACAAATTACAGGATGGGGGGATGGAGTGATGTAGAGAGGAAGGGAGGGGGCAGAGCGAGCGTGAACAGGGAGACGGAGATTGAAAGAGATAGAAGGAGACAGGAGATTAACAAAAAGATGGTGAGCGACAGAGGCTGCCTTTCTGTATTTCCTATAGGAGCGACATGAGATATAATTTCCCAGCCCTTCCCTCTGAAACACTAAGTGGTCTATAAAGCAGTGTAATGCCAAGGAGAGGATCACCCTCCATTCCTCTGTTAATCTCAAGCCCATCTGAAAATAATGAAGACCAGCATCAGCAGTTTGCGTCCGAGATGTTTATCATATATGGTGCACACACACACACACACACATCGCCACACACAACGCAACTGGTAGACAGTGCATTTGTAGACTGGCGGAGCCATAGTTCTTGGTGATGGATGAGGTGATAGCTGCCACCGCCTGAGCCTTGGCATCATGTGAATAATTAAAGCCTGCCACCGGTGGAACAATTATACGCAGCCTATGAAGGATGAGGTAAGGGACGAGGCGTGACACGCGGTGAATAGCGGAAAGCGGGGGAGGGCGCGTGGTCCTGCCGCAAATTGATTCGGGGATCACAGCAACGCTATCACGGGTGGTCTCACTTTGAGCAGAAATATCCAACAAGTCGAAAGTGACCCCGGTTTAGTAGCTGGCTGAAGCGAAGTCCCGGTGCCTCATTACAACTGTGTACACTAAATTTTCAATTACTCTCAGTGATTACTCTAATTCAACCCTTGAGCAAGGCACTTTGCTCTTCTCAGGTCCAGTGAAGGTGCTCTGTGGTCAGCAAACCAGCCATGTGATCCTGTTTAATTTCTCCGCTTTAATGAAAGCAATACATCAAACCACCTGTAAACTCCAGACAGAATTACCTTTTAATCTAGTTGCTGTTGCACTCGTGCAGTTTGTTCCTGAGCATGCACAGTAACGGCAGGTATTGTCTAAGGCCCCCTGTGGTGTTTTCTTGTAAATGAATGCAGTTATGTTTACATTTAGTGTCCCTCGTCAGTATCATTGTGTCCTGGAGGCCTAACGAACACGTTTAATGCATTTTCTTTATTATTAAACATGCATTATGCTATGATTCCACTATTTGTGGGTTCGCCTGTGCAGTTTTTATTTTATTTTAAATAAAAGTGTGTCAGCTGGCATTGATTATTAAGAATAGCATTTTATCTGATCTCCAGTCAGATGTTCTCCACAGAGTAGGTGGAGATGTTTTGCTTGGCAACAGACCCACACAATAAATAATTTCAGAGATCTTGAGGCAACTAATAAAACAGTAATGCAGAAATTGGAAATTAACTTATATTGAAGGGAGCCTTACATACTACAGGTGTTACTTTGAAAGAAGGTTAGCATGCGACAAGTCATTATTTTTGCATTGATTACTTACAAAACATGACAGGCTGTAGCATCCATTGGTCTTTCCTGTGCAACTGTGTTATGAACTTCTTCACTTATTAGTTTCTTACCGTGCACAAGTTAGCAAGGCCCTTTCTACCATGTCACCTTTGCCTTGCATATCAGAGCTGTCTCCTGAGAGTACCACACTAGCCGTGTCTTGTTTTCTTTCCTACCTTTGGCTACATTTATTTTTAGTGCATTAGCTTTAACCCATCCACAAGAATTTGTATCACTACAGGAATAGAAGATCCAAACAAAACAAGGAGTTGCCCATCATGATATGGCACCACTAGTGGTCAAAAACTTCACAGGGTACCTTGAAGGTCATACTTTCACATAAAGTGTGCTTCATACTAAATTAAAAAGTCCTTGGCCCAGATATTTCACATTGCTTCACTCGCTCACTTGGTCATCAGCTCACTGAAATGACTATCTCTGTTGCAAAGACGTCTTTGAGAGATTAAGGCGCCTTGGCTCAAAGGACAGCCTGTGTCAGATCACTGCAGATTGGCGCCACGGATGCCAGAATACTCAGCACAAGCTGTTGGCACGAGCATGCCTTGTGTTTTGACTGGCACACGTTTGTGGTTTTCATTGCTTAAGTTACTAAAGGAATACTGCACAAAGTAGCATACCGGGAGGGGAGGATAAAACTAGATGCGCTCCCAAATCCAAACACAACCATGGCGAAGAGAAAGTAGAGGAGGCAGAAAAAAACTGAAAGCCTGCAGCTTCCACCGCCCACCACGTCTTTAAATCTTTCTATGATCTGAAGGAGAAGAAGGCAAAAAACAAACAATAGAACCTTCAGCATAATTTATAACAGCGATGTTCGGAGCGCGTGCTTTGATGAGCTGCCAGAGTTCTGTGCATGTTGTGCATCTTTTGTTTGCGCTTGTTCACTTCTTTATGCACCCATATGTGTTTTTTCTGTGTTGCCTCCTCTCATCCAGTGATATCAGTGAGGGAGAGACATATCAAGTCCCAGGAACAAAAAGGGAACAGTCAATTTTTATCCTGTCATGTCTTTGTATAGCATTACTTCTTGTGTGTCAGTGAGGTTTTTTTGGTACCAAAAAGTGAAACATGAACAAACTTGTCCACCGCACTTCAGGTTTTTAGTCTGAATTTTCCATTTGTAGGTGAAGTTGCTCTAAATTCTGTTTCATTTCTGGGACCAAAATACTTCATTATATCGTGAATTATTGGATTTTGCTTTCTTTTGCGAAAACATTGTGTTTGTGTGCTATCAGAATAGGTTATTTGGAAAAAAAAGGGACTTTCATTTGAATCAGAAATCACATTTTTAACTTTTTTTTTTTTTTTACCAAAGTCCAGTGTGTATCTCTGAAGTTGACCCACACACTTCAATTAGCCTTGAAATGCTCCTAAGTTACAACTAATTCTCTGCCACTTCTACTTCCCCTCTCTGTCAGCCTGAATGACAACACGGCTGTATGAACTGTAATTTTCCAGTGGCCAAAAATGGAGGCGTATATCTGCTGCAGCAGCGGAGATTAAAAGATTAATAATTCAACCACAGGTCATGAATCAAGTTTCTTTTTTTTTTTTGCCCATTTCAAAGGAGCACTGTCACCTTCCTCCGGCCCCATTACTTCACGTCTGTGTTTAGTTTTACTCAGCGGAGAAGAACTGACTGTAATGTTTTGATATGAAGTGCGAGGTCGGAAGTTCGTCTTATTTAATTATTGACATAATTGTAGCAGTCCTGCAGTGTCATCACGGCTAACATGGACATGTAAGAGACTTTGTTGAGTGCTTAAGGACTGTGTGTAGTCATGTCTGTCAGGGTCAAGGTCAGTCCAATTCCTTTGGAGTGATACAGTGAGGATTCAATCGAGAACAAATTGAATCATCCATAAATTATCATCTCTAATGGCAATCTGCTACCTTAACCCTACAAATTGAAATAGAATTGAACCAAAGACTGGTCACTCTCTGCCTTTAGGGCACGTCCTTTACAGTTTTAGCTCCATCCCATCTCATTTTTCTTCACCTTTGATGGTACACCTGTTTTGGTTATGAAAGCCCATCATTATTGCTGTCATTGACACTAAAAGGCCCCTTTCCTCCAACTTCTTCCTGGTGGTCATAATTCTTCGAGCCCCTTGTGGCCATCTATGTTTTGAAGTGCCTATTCCTCCGTGTCACTCCAGCCTCCAACTTGATGTATATCCTCTGAGCAAGAGTATAAAGCTATAACCTCAAATCTTTCTCCCCTACCCGCCCCCTCATATCCACCATCCTTTCTCTTACTTCCTCTCCCCCTTTCATCTGTCTCTCTTTCATTGCAGTTGCTGGCTTCGCCTGGACACCTACTTCATTTGGAGTTTCATAGGACCAGCAACCTTGATAATTATGGTAAGCGTGACACCCCCTACACCCACCAACCCTCAACCCCCTTTGCTCATTAACCCTACTTAGCCTGCGGGTCGTCGCTTAAATGGTCCACCGAGATCTCTTTTTCCAGCTCCCATCCTCCCTCTTTTCTCTGCCCTGTTGAGCATACATGCCACCGCCGGGCACAGAGCCGTCCAGAAAAACGAATGAGGGGTGTAGAGAATATATTGCAGTTTGTCACCCTGCCGCAGTCACCGGCTGAGACAATTTTGGGCGATGAAGGAGGGAGGGGGGAGAAACAGAGAGTGAACTCTGCTCAGTATGCAGTGTTGGAGTAATCCACACTGCGATTATGATTGATTTTGTTCAGGTTCCAACTTGTACTCTGCTACCTTTTTCTGTCTCCTCCTCGCAGGCACACAGACAGCTCTGGGTGCAGATACACAAGCATTATGCAAGGAGGACACACACACTTTCTGTGTCACACTAGGACAGCTCTAATTTTCTTTAAAAAGAAAAGAAAAAACATAACAGCTCATTTATTGATCCAGCTGATTTAAATCTGGTGTCAGGCTGCCGGTTAATCTGATGCCAAGCTGTAAATTTGCTCTGGCACAAAAGATGTGCCCCTGATTTTCCAGAGCACCAATCAGCCATCATAATAAATATCATACCATCATTAAATCAGCTTTTGCTGTTTAGTTGTTAAATATCATTGACAACTTAAGAAAAAGTATAAATATTGTTGTCCCACAGGACCCAAAATGTGTAATTCCCTCAAATCTTAACACAACTCTTACTGCCCGGCTGGATGCTCAATCCAAACAGGCGTAATGCACTTTCACGCTCCAGTTTGGTGTAATCATTCACAATGCATCTCTGTGGGTCTCATGACTCACTGGCTTCTTTCTTAGATTTACCAACAAGAATATCTATGTTGGAAAGAAGACTAGAGCTCAGAGCCAGCTCTGCTTCTTTGGTGAGGGTTTTGGGCAAATGTGCATTTTAAGCAGTTTAAAAATGGGCTAAAGCTTTTTATACCTCGCGAGCTGAATGTTACCTGTAAACAGACAGCAGTAAAGTGAGTGCAAGCTTGATAACTGCTGTAAAGATACACCAGAGAGGATCCTTTTTAAAAAAATATATAATTACAATGTTTGGCCAACACAAGTGCTAAAGTTCAACTCATTGGTGTGTGTTTTAAACATCTGTGTTTGTTTTTAAGTTTTAGTCTTTGACAGTATATAATTGGTTTTATCACTGTCTACTTTTAAAGAAAACTAAAAAACAAGTAAAAAAGTTTTATCCTATTGATTTATGAAAAATAAGACGCATCAAAAATAAAATGATATCTCACCAAATAAAGGCTGTCATTGCCTGCGCTATAGCAAGTAGCATGATGTTATGTTCTCCAAGAATTTGAATAAAATTTCACCCAATGCCAAATGTTTTTTCTTCTACATGTAGAAACTGTAAAAGGAAACGGATGCAGCAGTGGTGGCAGTTATTCCCTGCGGTTGCCTCTTAAGTGTGAATATGATGAGACAAGTGTGAATAAGTCAGATGGAAAGGCTCCCTCGTACAAATATGTGCCTGTCTTCTCTCGCTGTTCTTTGTTTAATCTGTCGCACCACCATAATAGTTTCATAGGATTTGTGCCCTGTTTGGCAAAGTGGGAAACCAAGTCTGCGTTCCAACTGCTCTGATTCAAAATTAGTGGAACTAAAACAAGACACACAAGCTCTCATCCCACTCCCTCTCTCTCTCTCTCTCTCTTTGTACCTCTGTGAATCTCTGTCTGTCTTCCAGCTCAACGTGATCTTCCTGGGCATCGCACTCTACAAGATGTTCCATCACACGGCCATCTTGAAACCAGACTCTGGTTGCCTGGACAACATCAAGTAAGAGCATTAACATTACCCAGAGATCTATTAAAGTCGTCCAGAAATAGCAGTCCTTGTGACGTTTTGTTACAGATGGAAAGAATGTTTTAACATGAGTGTGATGGGCTCGCTTCCACCAAACGCAGCTGAATCGTATCTAGTAAGACTTAGTTTGACTTCCACCTGTTTCCTTCAGTTTAATGAATGCCTGGTTAAAAGAGCGACATTTTGGATGTTATTCTGTATTCAGAGCCGTGTTCCCAAGCAATTCACTTTATCTTGCCTCCCCCTTTGATATTTTGAAACCTCATTAAAAGCACTTAAGTTTGCGTACACCCAACCCAAGGGTCCGTGAGTCTGAGCCTGTAAGGTAAGCACCTCCCATTACGCTGAAAGGTTGTGTCAGACAGGGTTAAAATCAAACATGCATTTGATTGTGTCTCCATCATTATCAGAAGAACACTGTTGTCTGCTTGGGAAAAGGCCAGGAGACAATCTGACAAACCTAACCTGGTGTAATCTGGGTGTCAACATGCAATAGATGAATATTCATAATGTGTGTGTGTACAGTGTGTGTGTGTGTGTATGTTTTATGTGAGTCTGTTTATCTGCCTATGCCCGGCTGCTTTCAGATAATATGAAAGCTCAAGGGGCAATAATGACTACAAAACTTAGATGCAAAGTTTCTTTGCTGTTTATAGATTTGCCAGTAAAAGTTTAAATACACTGCGACATACATATAGACTTACTGCATCTGTGAAATTAATTTCAGCTTTGCTATAATTGAAGTCAAACTTCAGGCCATAAAATACTTCTGTTAAAGTTACAGATTCAGTAGCTTTACTTCAGGCAAGATATCAGTAAGTGCAACATGTTTGTGTACGTTCAGTGGAAATCCATACCTCTCTGGAATAACAAGAGAGGCTCTTTAAAATTACCTGTACGAGTTGTTTAGTGTGTTTTAGTTCATTTATCATGCGGCTTTTTTTCCAGTTATTTGGATCTGTTTCGTATTCTGTTCAAGGTCTCTGTTCATTTCCATATGGCACCAAAGTCAATTAGCAGACATGTGAAACTTGCTGTCGTTGTGTAATCCATCACAGTTACAAAGTAATATTAGTGCTATGAGGTAATGAGAGCAGTCTGCACTCAGCATTACTATAGGATGGAAATGTAACATTGATAAAAATGACGCCTTGATGTTCACTGTGATGGATTACACAAATCTTTAAATCTTAAACATCAATTGATTATTTCTGGCCATTTGGGGGCAGCTGAACTAGCAGTAAATACAACACTGACATATTATGAACAGATGAAACTGATGAAATGAACTTTTTGGCAACCACAGCCTATTTATTTACTTACCCACCGACCTACAAGTTCCATGAGGGCGGTGAAAGTTAAAGTTGCTCAGCGTGAAACCAAAACAATGAGCTGAAAAACACTAAAATGCTCTGGTTGCTGCAGTCGGTGAATTCTTTGTGGGTTTGCCTTTGAAGCTGTTCTGCGATCCATTGTTATAAAAATGGCGATTTGTGCAGTTTTTGTGCTATTTGGTTCAATCACACTTCCAAAAAGTTTCATGCAGCCAGGCTAGAGATGACAAAAGAGTTTTCAAAGTTGATTTAAAGGTCTCTTTACCCTGTGGAATGACACAGCATTTTCGGTCATTGTCTTTGACATCAGCTCGGCGACCTGGTGTCAGGGCAGACTCATTCCACAGATGGTGTAAAGTTGTTTTGCTGCCTGTTTGCTATGATGGATAAGGTTCTCTGCTCTGTTTTTGCTGTCTGCCTCATTTTTTTAAGCCACTCTGGACACATTAGTCTGCTTTATGGTCGACGTTCTCGCTGGGTTTTTTTTTTGGTGGCATCACATCACTGGTTGTGTCTCAGCACAGTGGCCCTGTCTGCCCCACTCCTCTCAGCACAGTGATACACACATAAAAAAACAATCTTTTTTTTGCGAGACATAGCCTGCTTTAGCTGCGCCATCGTAGACTGTACTGTGTTTTTCCATCACAAAATCACTGCAGGATATTCCTGAGCGAGGCCATGGTTTTTAAGTGCTTCTGTTGAGCAGGGCCAAATTGTGACCTGTACTGACAGTTACCTCAAGGTGACAGGTGGTAGGAGGGCAACAAAGATGCTTAGCTGCCACTAGATTTGTCACTTCTGAGAAACGCACAAGTTGTTATATTTTGCGGATTTGTTATGCTCCTGTTAACTGAGGAAAACAGAATGCATCAACTTTGTGTTGTGTACCTAGTTATAAGGTAAGATTTTAGTAAAGTTAGAGATTTATGTATGACTAAATTAAAATGTTTGCGCTGCACAAACAATTTTTCATTAAAGTTTTTATTAAAGATTTACAGTACAGCTAGCAACTATAGGTTTGCAACCCAATCCTAGTTAACCTGATAGAAACCATGCAAATTTCCATAACCTGTTCCTTTTGTCAAAGCTATAATGGCGTCCTACACTTTCCTGCAATGTTAATAATAATATGGTAATCCAAACTTCACACATCCCACAGTGGCTACAGGGCGACAGCCGTTCAGTGTCACCTCTTTCCTCCACGTTTTTTCATCATATTCAGTGAAATAACAGGCTGCGTGCTTTGGTCTTATTTTATTCTGCCGTGTAACAAAGGAAATGTGAATCAGTAGTATGCACTTTGCAGCGATGAAAGAACTGAAATTGGGTTATGGCTCGAGAATTGTGTAGCAGCTGCATGAAGTGTTGACACAGACATCGAGGTTAGCCGGAGAGGCTTGACTTGAAAATGATCTCAAAATAAGTTTAAACATTGTAACATGTGGCCTTTTCCCCATGGCATACCTGTCCTAAGGAAACAAGTTATGACAGTTTAGTCTCATAATACATGTCTATGTATTTACTCCTACATTATGCACAAGTTAATGTCTGGCAGGTATATGCAAATGCAAACAGACCACCTGCAGCCATTTGATTAGCTGTCTACACTATATACTAAGTCTGGAAATAGGTTTCTTAGCAGAGGACTTTGTTACAACTACCAACTGGTCCAGAACAGCAAGTACATTGAGCCAAATACTGCAAATAGTACCCATTAAAAATTCAGTTCTAACAGTAGTAGTAGTAGTAGTAGTAGTAGTACAGTAGTATAGTTTGCTTTGGCAGACTGCTATATATTTGCTCACCATTTTCCAAGTCCATTTTTATATTGTATGTTACCCATCTTTGGTACCGCAAGATACATTGCGTGGTTTGTTCTGCAGCAAAATATCGACTGCTAGAGTTCTCAGTGTCATATGATTTATTACACTAGCCTCCCTTAAGTGTAACAAACAACTGACCGCCTGACCCCAGGTCTTACTGACTTCGAAACAGTCTGCAGTGTTTCAGATGACCATTGGAAAAATAGTACGAAGCTGCGCTGCTTTTGTCAGCCCTCATTCATCTGACACTATTTTGAAGTCGAGACCCATTA
Source organism: Larimichthys crocea (assembly GCF_000972845.2). Classification (NCBI taxonomy): domain Eukaryota; kingdom Metazoa; phylum Chordata; class Actinopteri; family Sciaenidae; genus Larimichthys; species Larimichthys crocea. Next base: position 9,117,912 of record NC_040013.1, read on the forward strand.
CTCAACACACGTCTGCACAAACACGTTCAAAAAGACTGGCTTCAGTGTTGACGGCAGCTTAACCGAACACATCCTGCCACAGTCATTAACTAGTGCTTCCATTTCATCATAAACCAGTGGTTTCTGACATGGATTGAAATCCAGTTCATTTGATCCTTGTGTTTTTCTCTGCAGAATATCAAAGCCAGATATGTGTTTGTGCAATTTGGTTTGGCAGTCAGTGGAGTGATAACCAGATGGGCTTTAAACATCAAAGTTGATGCCTTCAGATCCATTATTACTGGACTTTTTTTTTTCCAAGTTATCAAGGTGAACTGGCTTGATGACGAGGAAATTTCAGATTGATTAAGTCAATTTAGCTTAGTTTAATTAGCTATGCCTTCTTTTCTTATCTTTCTTCCATTTGTTTCCTCTTTATGGTTTGATGTCATGTTTTCTGTTCAGATTTCATCATGCTGCCTTGTTTTAAAAATGAATGTTTCATCTCTCTTTCACTGCGTTTCTCTCCCTCCCTGCTTTTCTTCTTTTGATTAGCACTCGCATCCTGCCTTCTTATCTTATGCCGTGTTTATCTTTCTGTTTTTCATCTTCCATTGCTTTTTTTCGCCCTCTTCATTTTTAGCTACCGTTATTATGATGGATGTGTTGTTGTAGAATGGCACTGGTAAGATACAACATTTCTCAGTAGAGGGTGTAGAATAAAATTGATATTGTGTTTGACGTGTTTTTTCCCTCCTCACCTCATAACCCAGACAGCGGCTGCCACTGCCCCATGATTCATGGATTAACATGATTTTTGCCCCATTGTGACTTGAAATACCAAACATTCTCCTGAATGCAGCATATTTACACCATAATGGACTGAACATTTTTTTCGAGAAAGGTCTGAAATGTGACTTGCACAGCCTTCTCCCCGCGCAGATAAGAAACTTCAAATAAAATATGTTAACGGAGATGATGTCAAGGATAAAAGTGTCTCTGCCAACATCAAAAACTTTGAGCTATTGATGTCTTAAACACTCTGAGGTGATTAGCATTTTAAGCACACCTTTGGTTAAATAATTAACACCCTGTTGGGTTGATCACAGCACTTCCTCTTTTACTTACAGCGTATAAAATGACTTCATGCAGGTTTAAAACAGGTTGAATTGACCAATTGCAATCTCATGCATCAATGAACTTTGCAATGAATGGCACCTCTGCAAATTAAGTCATTTCGAAGGAAACTGGCAGTAATTTGATGCCACAGTCTGAAGTAGCTCGTTCTGCCGTGCTCATTTTTGGCGTTTCTTCTTGACGATTAGCACAATAAAGCTTCTTCCACCTTTTTTGTGGTTTGAAAGCCTGGAAGTGCTTTGCTGCAACCCTCAGGGATGGATGATATATCTCTATATTGCACAGCCATTCAGATGGATCTATGATTTTATGACAAGCACAGTCGAGCTGAAGTACCTATATTGCTTTAGATGCTATATACAACATTCTAAAATTAGATTAAACACATTTCATTTCGAATTATTCCTAAATAACTTGATTTGCTTTGCCAAGGACTACACTTTGCATAAGTAGTTGTGAACTTAATGATGCCAGAAATATGAAATGAGAGCTTCTGTAATTGTTATTGTATTGCTAATATTAGCTTCTAGGCATGCAACAGTTCTGACAGGATAAAGCTCCCTCTTCACTTGTAAGTGAGCCACTATGCTTTTCAGTGGCTGCTCGGAAGTTTTTGCCCTCAAGGCTCGTTCCATGCAGCCCTCAAATATATTATCTTATAACTCCAGAAGAAGATAAGCCATGTGCGATATGAGTCGTAGCTTCTTCATATCCTGTCCTATTGGACACATTTCTCATGACCTCTTGTGTCTCTATCATCCACCATTCTTTAAAGAAAACTGCCACTAGTTAGAGGACAATATTTAGTTCTCTTTGTGCCCACTGCTTGTGTTTCTGTGTCCATTCCGGGGGCAATCGCCTTGATGAAGTACCTCTCCCACCAGGTCATTAAGACAGCCCTGGGAAAATTATGTTTAATGGTTGCCCTGGTGAATTCATAAATCATTTATTTTGCCGCACACCTGGCCCATTTATAACAGCTTAAATGCGAAGGTCTGCCAGCAATTATGAGGGGAGCTAGATACTTCTTAGAAGAGAGATAATTATGGTTATCACCTGTAAATCACTAACAAATCCCCTCCCAAAATGTATGAGTGTCTGGCCCTAATGTTTGGATGTGGATGTTGTGAATGTAGCTTTAATCTCCACTGGCAAAATAAGCCATCTTCATTTTTGATGCATTATATGTTTCCCTCTTGATGTCTAAATTTGTACATTGTATTCATGGCCACACATTTTGGATTACACCTCTCCATCTCTATGCTTTGTGATTTATTTCTGCCTGTTTTCTTTTTTGTTATTTTTGTTCTCGCGGTGTCGCTCAGCTATCAGGATTATGAACCTGAGATCAAGTAAGACAAAATTGGAAGGGCCCCTTTTTTCCCATAATGCCATCTTTCATTTACTCCTCCATATGAACAAATCCAGAACCCAAATCCATCTCTCTCAAATGGCTCTCTGAATCATTAACGTGATTTATTGTGGAGTACTCAGTCATGTTGAAGGCCGCATTAGTGTGCACACAGCACTCCTGTCTTAGATATACATAGCCTAAGATGTGACAAGCAAGATTAGTTTTAAATGGCACCTGTATCTTCACCCTGAACTCTAGATATATTTGTACTGTACTATAGATACAGCATTTATCATTTGCTCATCTTTTTTTTTTGTTTTATCTGCATAAAATCTGTGAAATAACCAATTCCATGAATCAAAATCCACGATCACGATGAAAAGACAAAGAGAAATGGAAACCATTAGTTACCACTGATAGATAAATGTTTGGAATTGTTAAAAATTTGTAAATAAACAGTTAAAAACATCATAAAAATATCCACTTTTATATAATTAATAGCATGAAATGTTATCCTGCTTCACACTAATTAAAATGAGCACCTCTAGAACATCGGGTGGTGTGAATAAATGTGCGTATAATGTACTTGAGCTCAGCTGAGAGGGTTGTGGTGGTGAGGCTGACAAAAAAAGTTGAGGTTGCAGGTGCAGCTCAAATATGCCACCACGAGCAGAATAAGTTTATTTTCTCAATAAATCCATATTTTTAGGCATATCCAATGTCTGACAGTCATAATTGAATGATGCACAATTTCTAGGGATTGCAATAAATTAGAGAAAGATCAAATTTGCAGTTCTAAGTAACACTGTCGTCCACAAAGAACAAATAAGGTACACACTAATTGAGATATCATAAAGCCGGAAACTAGAATACTACAAGCTAGAGAAGTTTGCTGTTTGCCAGGTATCGTTTGTGCAATGCTTAATCAAGGGTACCTTGCTTATTCTGGTGTGTTCTTTGACGAAGCATGCCTTTCAAATTAGAGGCTGCAGAAGGAAAACTTAACTGCCTCCTTCAGATGGCCATAAAAGTATTTAATCAACTCAAAGGGAAGATTTTCATACATGCAGGCTGTTGTGGATGACAGACGCTGGCAAGAATGAGATATTAATCTTAACTCCGCCTCGCCTACTGCGGCACACGGGGAGTCGCCAAAATGGCAAAAGGGTGCAGGTGAAGAAAAGATGCCACTTCTCTGTGCAGCATGCCCACATGAAGATAGAGCCCTTCGTTCTTAATAGACTGTGCATTCTCAAGGGCATTAATCTCAGTTCAACCTTTCAGCTTGAGTAAGAATTTACTAGACACTTATCCCAACCCTCAGGCAATAGAATCCAACATGTAATGTACTCATGTAAATAGTCTTCTAATGAAAATGCCATATTTGTTACCCTCCCATTTATACAGACCTCCATTATCGTATATTTGAATCTGCAGTTTTATGATCATCTATGGCTTTTCAAACCATCTAAGGCAATGCTTGAATGAGTGCAAATAGGGAAAGGTAAAAGGTAGACGAGGACAGAATCTGAAAAAACGAAGAATAAATCCGTCATCATTTCTCATCCATTTCTTTTCCCTCCTCATTTGTTTTGTGCCTTCCCTCCCTCTCACAGGGACACCTTGATTTCTTTTATTAACCCTGAATTAACTGACCTTGAACTGATTTTCTTTTCTGGATATTTTTTTTCATTCAGCTGCAGCGCACACTGCAGTTAAAGCAGTGGCTTTTAAATCAGCCATTCCTCCATTTAATCTCACAAATTATTATATCTGAATAATATACACCGCTTCTCATAAGTTCAAAGCCAGTTATAAAACACCGTGCGCATAATAACTTTGTCAAAAGGTTTGTAAAGATGGCTCTTTGTGTATATTTCAGATCATGGGTGATTGGGGCCATTGCCTTGCTATGTCTGCTGGGCCTGACCTGGGCCTTTGGCCTGATGTATGTCAACGAAAGCACGGTGGTCATGGCCTATCTGTTCACCATCTTCAACTCCCTGCAGGGAATGTTCATCTTCATCTTCCACTGTGTGCTGCAGAAGAAGGTATGGATTCATGCCGAAGATGTGCAGTGCGAGTTTACTGCATATATCATTACATTTATTTCATGATCTCCAAAAGAATGAAATGTCCCGAGATTGGTACCGTTGGATTTAGCCTCATTGTTTGCTTGTGCATGCTTGTCCTTGTGCTCTTATTTGATACAGGTGCGTAAGGAGTACGGGAAATGCCTGCGCACTCACTGCTGCAGTGGAAAAAGTGTGGACAGCTCCATTGGTTCTGGAAAAGGCACAGCCTCTCGTGCTCCAGGACGTTACTCCACAGGGTCGCAGGTGGCACGACACTTTTCATGCTCCCCTTTCTTTCCTTTACATTTACATCCTTACCACATTTGACAGTGTCTTCTTTAGCCAACCAGAACGAATTCGCACTCATTTGTTTTAAGATAACAACCAAATTTTATCTTCGAGAAGTCAGTCTGCATAGCTCGAAGCGACGACGACTTCCTCGATAATAATCTGCGACATAGCACGGATGTGCGCCTCCCTCCAGAACAAACAAGGAAATATTTTAAAGGCGACTGTTTTGGTGTGTGCGTGATAGATTTCAAGGAAGTACACTATATGTTTGGAAGTGATAGCAGGGAAATGTAGTGCTTGTTGAGCTGAACATTTTCTAAGTACATAAAGTCAGTCTGCAATTCATTTTCACTGGAGTACGCTTCACACTGGTGCAGCGGCGCTGACTAAAGCATTGGCTTGAGCTTTGTGAAGAATTGCTCACGGATGCAGATTTGACTGCCAAAATATGTGAATCCTGTGTGTGAGCGGTGAGCCTCCCTGTAAAGTAAATTGTTAATGGATTCCTCCCACGTTGACAAGAAGCATAGGATGTATTGCCTTGATACACTGTAATTGAACATCTATATTCTAAAGAGTGTGATTTCTTAAATAGTCCTTGGAGTCAAGCATGCACCAGCAACCCACAGTACAAGCCGGATTCTGCCTACAGATTAAAGTGTTTAATTACACACACCGCTTTGACAAGATGGCTCTAACCTCATGCTAAGTGCATCTATAAGACAGGAAAGGAAACACTCAGAAAAGATGTGGTTGCTTATTGCTAACTCTCAGGCTTCTAAATGAATGCATAATCAGAAAAGTACATTTGAACCTGCTGGCTATAAATGTGTTTTATCTGTGAGAGGGAAGGAAAAAAAACAGCAGTGTCATTTCCAACCCATCTGTGCCTCCAGTGCTGGGGACAACATGACATACTGTATGCTAATGAGATCCACTGCGTCAATATATGTTGCTGTGTATGAGCGGTGCGTCATCAGCTGTTGAAACACGGGTGCCTAAAATGACATGAGTGCAATTCATCTCTGATGCCACGTTGAAGCTTTTGGTGAAAAAATATGTTCACAGTCTGAATGTCACCCTTTAATGGAGGACTTCAGGAAAAGATTAGGTGAGGTGCTGTGGCAGTTGCTCCAAATTTAGCTAATGGTGATGGCAATGGCATAATTAAGCTGAAACCTGTCTGAGGTGTTGAAGGCAATCACGGAGAGCATTGCTTCATTGCATTTACTTTAATCTTAAGGCTGTCCTTTTTCATTTTAACCCTTCAAATTTTGGGAATAGTAAGATGATACTTTAATGTAATATTATTAAAGACAGAGATAAGATGGGGCGGTCGGTAGCGTAGTGGGTTAAGCGGCCGCCCCGTGTGTGGAGGCTATAGTCCTCACTGCAGCTGGCCCCGGTTCGAATCCCACATCGGACGGCCATTTACTGCGTGTCACTCCCCCTCTCTCTGCCCCCTGCTTCCTGTCTGTCTTCAGCTGTACTATCATTAAAGGCATAAAAAGCCAAAAAAAATCATCTTTAAAAAAAAAAAAAAAGATAGAGATAAGATAAGACATTGGTTGCAATAAACTGCAATTATAGTATTTCACCATGTAGGATTCTGCACATTATTGTCTTTTTGCTTTCACCAAACCATATTTATATACATATATATATATTAATGAAAATGAATCTGAAGTCTGCCAAGCCCCTCTGGCACAGCATACAAAGTATCAGCTCTGTGGTTAGATTACACAACCTTAGCTTGTGCAACAGCCCATGGGACTCTGTCATAATTAACCAGCATGAACCCTCTCGGATTGAGCCTTTGCAACCTGAGACACTGATTCGGGAGCTTGACTGATGACTTTATTATTGACTTTACCTATCCCAGTATTAACACTCATCTTTAATTGGAGGTTACTTATCCCCACAGTCGACTTGTTTAATGGTTTAAATACTAAATTACAAAGGTGACAGTCTATATTTTTAGTTTCATATCTCATGCTTGAGGAAGAAATGCTTTTTAGCTGTATCACTGAGAGTTTTTACAGCGAATATTCTGACGTGTTTTGACATTGTTGTTTGTCTCCGCAGAGCCGCATCCGCCGAATGTGGAATGACACAGTCAGAAAACAGTCAGAGTCCTCTTTTATGACCGGCGACATCAACAGCTCTGCATCACTCAACAGAGGTACTTTGTCCCACAGCAAATATTTACTTGAACTCTCCAATAGACTGGCCTTCACCTTAAAATTCATGACTAATTTCACAAAATCTTCACTATTTTCTTTAATTGTGGTTATAGGCGCTTTTCACTTTCCAGTATAAAAACCATTTTATCAAAGCTTTCAACCACAAAGGTAGGAGTCAGCATATCAAGTCAAAAATTTGCCTCAGATAAAATTCCAAGGAAAACTTTCAATTGTCACAAAATACTGGAGCAAGTTCTTTAATATGAGAAATGAGATGTGTCAGAACTGCTGTCAATAGCAATGTAACGCTCAAATAGCTGGGCTGTTTGTCAACATTCTTTCCTCGATGAAAAAGAACGTGCCTGTGAATACAAGGCATTGATTGAAAGGATAAAATCCTCCTTTGCTGTCATGCTGTTGCAGAAAATTGTTTATTACGTCTGTTATTCTGAAACATCAAGAAATCATTTCTACCGTCTTGTAATTAGTATCCAGAAAGGATTTCATTGAATCTAAACAATAAAAAAACACAGTTGAGTAAATGTAATTTTGATACATAATGCATTTGATCAAATAGTGTATGAAAATTCTTGTTTGGTAAGGCAAATAAAATTACCTCTATCTTTTTTTTCCCCTCCTCTGTCAAACAATGAAACATCATGCCATGTGACTGAAAAACCTTGAAACTAGAAGTGGCCATACTATCAGGAAAAGTGCTGAATACCACCAGAGAAAATCAATTCAGTGGAAATCCCTCTCAGAAACACGTTAATAAAAAGTATTTTACCATAATGCATTTGACAGTGGCGCAGTGAATAGAGTTAACTTCAGAGTCTCTCAGTTTATAGAGAAAATAGATAGCAGGCTGCATCCGACATCAAGTAGCGAAAACCATCCTGGCTGGCATCCCTCCCTAACACTCTCTCCGCTCATCGCATCTCTTGATGGAGGGCTCGAGTTCCACACTGCTTACTCTCTAAATTTGCTCTGGGCGCCTGCTCGCATAGACACTAATGCATAGTTACAATGATGGATTAATGCTCAACACAGGGAGGAAGTGTCAGGATCTCAATAATTAGGCACTCAGTGTAGCACCATCAACAGACACAGGCATTGTGGAGAGGCCGGATTGGGGCAGTAGGTTGGGTGTTGAAGAAAAGCCTGCATGGTAAAGCAAAAGGAGAAGATAGAATATTTTAATGCAATTTTACACCCCTGGCTTCTTACCAGGCTGAGAAAACACTCCCAAGAGCACAAGAGTGTGCCGGCAAGTGTATTGCCCTATCACAAGTATCATAAGGAACAGATGTAAATAGAATTGCACTTATCCATGGCTTCTCCCGTGTTGTTATGAAGGAATTATGTGTTGAGGAGCAAATATTTCTTGCTGATTTGTCCTCCCCACTCCTTCGGCTTCTTCCCTCCCTTTCGCACCTGAGAGCGAGCTTGCAGCTGACACTCTTGCTGTGCTTTCCTCGAGAGCGGAGTCATGCAATCATCTTGATAGCATTGCATGTTCAATTTATCCCAGCATTCAGTTTTATTGCACCACACAATCAGTGCGGTTTTGGGAAATTGTCCAATTTATCAAACACAGACACAATAAGTGGGGGTATCTGTCATTGGGAGAATTCAAAAGGGCCTGCTGTTTGTGGAATACACTGTAATTAGGGCATGCAGCAACAGCAACAACAAACTGCTTTTTTTTTTCCTTTTTTTTTAAAATCAAAACAACATTCTGATTTCCATGCAAAAGTATGATATGCCTAATTAATATTATATTCAGACACAAAAATGTGTGCCGCAGGATTAGCCTAAATCAGCTTCTTTTAAAATTTCATTAAGGAGAGAAAATACTTCACTGCAATTAGAATGCCGTCAAAAAGTATAAGACCAACTTTTAAAAAGATGTGGAGGTCACAAGATAATATAAGAATATTCCTCCATTGGGCTGACAGATTCAGAGCATTAGAAAAGAACAGTACACTCTGCCAGAGGATGTAATAGCTGTGTACTTGTACCTCAGATAAAAGATGTTTACTCGCTCTGGCAAAGCGCATTTGGTGGAAGCACATGCATGTATCGCCCTCATAAATCTTGAATTTGGCTGCTTTAAAAATAATAGCATCATATCATGTTGACAGGGTGGGGGGGGGTCTTGTAAACAGGAAATGAATGTGAGTCACAAATATTTTCAGCATACTTGATATTCCGCATAATATTTTCAAACACTTGGAAATAAATAATTTTTTATCAACGGCAAAGAAAAACAAACATCAGGGAATCTGCAGCATTCATGTTTAAGATTGCATCCCTTCAAATCTGCAGCTAATCACAGGGCTCAGACTGTGAAGGTTGCTTTGGTGTGGTAGTATGAGGTTGGAAAAAGTGATGAGTCATTCAGGCAAGATCCTGACAGCAAGTATCTGAGGACAAGCATCACATAAATAGAAAATGAGCCTCTGTTTGTGTGAAGGAGGCGAGACGCGAGCAAAGTAATGACCAGCTTGACTAAAGAGAGGACGTGTCACTTCATTCAGGGGTTATTTCAACATTGGCGCATAAGAGAATCAGACAAAATGTGAACTCTGCTCCGTAGAGAAAAGGAAATATTATACCGCTTGAGCCTCCAAGATTGGCAATGCCACAGGCAATAATAATAGTGCAATATGTGACCATTCACTAGGCCGTTACTACGTCTGTCAAGCTTTCCATTTGCACAGTGCACATATGCAGTTTACAATGATAAAGGTGGCAGGCAGATTTACCACTCAGAATTCTTAGTTACGTTTGAAACAATGGGGCCTTGACTTTAGAAGGAGGTAGATAAAGCTAATGTTTGGGTCATGAGTTGAAAATTAGGCAAAGAGTAACTTCCAACTGTTATTTTTCTTGTGATATAAACCTGTTTAAATGCTCAGCTTATATACTTTTTATATTTCAATCAATATGTTTGAGCTGAACTCTAATATCAGCATGCTTCCCCATAGCAGGGAATTTTAACATAGTCAATCTTCTATCAATAACTGAGCTTTTTTTCTTATTTAACAACTAATAACTAAGTCAGTAAAGTTCTCCTTGGCCTTGTAAATAACTACTATTAATACTAATAATTACTACTGAAGCTAGTAAGCTCTTAGCCAGACTACATCTGGACAGGCCAACACAATTGAATCCTTTCTTTAGAAAGGTTTTTCCCACTTGTGTTCTTGGTCATTGAAAGGTAAAAAAAGACACCACCCTACAAATGCTTTGAATAGTGTCACTGTTACTACAGCCCCCATGCACACCGCTTCATCAAAGCTTGACAGTCCTGCCGTTACCATGGCTACTCTTTGCAATCTTCAGGAAAGGTGTGTCATGAACAGTTATTTCCAAGAGATTGGAGAACTTTCGATGAATCAGTTGTTTGATTACATTATGCTGTCCTGTTTGAGTCTATAAATATGACATAATATGTGTTGTGCTGGCCATGTTGGTGTCTCTTTGTAATTTATGTGTGTTGACACGAGTGTGCTGCCTGTACGCGAAGCACAAAAACAGGCTTTACACTAATGGCCGACATTAACAATACAATTAACACACTTTCCATCGGTCCCATTAGCCATGTCAGTTCAGCTCTGCCACTTTTCATGTAGCAAAACCCCTCACATTAATGATCATGTGATCATTTGGATGTTAATGGCTGTCATTGCTCAGCTGCATCTGCCCAACTGATATGTATGTTCTCTCTCTTTCTCTCTGTCTATATCTCAATTTATCTACCCACCTATCTTTTTTTTTTCTCTGTCTCACTCTGTCTCTTTCTGGCTGCTCCAGGGGCTATGGCTAACCATCTTATACCTAATGCACTCCTACGTCCTCATGGCACTAACAATCCCTATAATACATTGCTTGGGGAATCGGCAGTCTATAACAACCCTCTGGGCATGTACAACACACAAGGTGTGCTAGCTTCTTTTCATTTTTAACATTGTGGCTAGGGCAGTGTTTTTTTTTTTTCTTTTCATGTCCAGTCCTGGAGAAACTGTGAAGTTGCACATCTTTGTTCTTGCCCGGGAACAGAAAGCAACTTCATGATTGGAGTTCAAAGTAATGGACTTGCACTAAGCTAAAATGCCAGTTTTCCCCCTTGAGGGGTTTTAAGTGGGCTTTGATTAAAAAAAAAACACTGCTCTAGATGTTGTGTGTTAGCATTGAACAAACTCTAGCTTTGTCACAAAAACCCTTTTGCTGTGGGGTTTTTCATTGGAGGTGTATCTTGGCTTCTGGTCAGGGCATGCAATTCGGTCACATAAGTCACACCCAAACATGGCTGTTTGGCCGACATAGAGGTTGTGAAACTAATCAAGAATAGGTGCCCTCGGTGAGCCAGATACATCCCCAGTCATTTATTTTAAATGTGCTCTAATGTTGTCAGTGAAGCTTGTGTGCCCTGTCTTCTGTGTCTCTGTTTTTAGTTTTAGCATTTTCTTACTTTTTTATGCTGCTGTTGGATTGTCAAACACTGCTGTGTGTGATAAATGTCATTGAATGTGATATTAAAATTTCAAATCTGTTGCATAGAACAGAATAGTCTGAACAGCAAATATTGGGAGGATGTTCAATATATTGGTTTTTAGAAGCGTTAGAAACCATTTCTATCAGCCAACAAGAAATCCTCTTTACTCTGGGATCAGTCTGACTATTGGAATAATATTTCTCTACGTGCAGATCTGTTATTATTTTATCCCAACTCTCAGCAGTCAATATGAGCTTGCTGTAACTTTGCGAGTCTGTAAAACGCAGAAACTCGTGTGAAACTAAACTTTGATCGGTTGTTCATTTATGCACGCGCTACAAGTACTGCATAGGCGCACATGACAGAGAGCTATAATTCACCTCCGCTTCCGGATAAGAGTTGCATCCCAGAAACATTTTCTTGATGCGTCATCAGCATACTGTATGTGCACATTTCTCTTCTACCTGTCACTGTTATGCTTATTGTGTTTTCTTTTCTTCTTTCCTTTCCCTCATGCTGTCCCTAAAAGAGCCCTACAGAGAGACAAGTATGGGAGTCAAACTAAACATTGCTTATCAAATGTAATTGACTTTGGCTTTACTTTCTTTTCACTCAATGCTGACGAAGGTTTAATGAAAAAGAAAAAAATAAGTAATAGTATTCTTTCATCACAGAGGCATTAAAATCAGTTTAAACCATCCTGAATTCTACTGACTGCTGTAGTTTGCACTAGTTGATGTGCTATCACACTCTGAATAAGATAATCCAATTGCAGTCAACATTCAGACTCCCCTTGACATTTCATAAGGCACATCAGTATAAATTGATCTGTATTCTTTTTTTAGTGAATACTGAACATCCGTGCCTTTGTACATGCACTTATTTTTTTTTTTACACTTTGATCAAGCTAATACACTTCTTGAAGGTCTCAGAAATGCGTCTTGTCAAATTTTCAAGATGTCAGACTGTTTGGATGGCCTTGTCTGGGGTAGTTTGAATTATCATCAAACATATGCTTTGATGTCGATAGCATGGACTCAGTCGTACTGATAAAATATGAGATCTACATGTTCATGCAACGGAGAGAACAGAAAGTCTACTTCCTTCCGCTGACGGTTGATTCATGTTCAGAGAGATGTCTAGTTATGTTCAAACTGACAAAGGGGACATCAATAAATATATTTTTTTTAAGGCTACATCACAATGCTCATATGGGACAATATGGCTTGGGCGCAAATTTACAGTTGGAGCTCTGGTTTGTGTTTAAGTGTGAAATGCATGGCTATGTTTTTGTCTTTGCTTGAATTCAGTGTGTGACCTTTGTGTTTTTGTGCTGTGCCTGAGCTTTGTGTTGTTGTTTGTGTATATATATAAATATATATACATATACATATATCAGTGTTCTCATCACAGCCATAGAATAATCTATAAAACATAACGAAAGTTCAATTGGTTCTTAGAAAGTGTTCTTTTGTCTCAAGGTAAGTGTTATTGTGATTGATGTGAATATTGTGCTTTATGTTTTACCAAATACAAATACTGTAGGGTCTTCATTTCCACAAAGTGCACTTTATAGAATTGTGGGTGATATTACATGCTAAGAGAAGTTGAGGGTCAGGATGTATTTCAGAATAAAAGGGCTGTAGTGTTGTATTAATTTGTGTTTTTTTTTTAAAAAGGCTGACATTTAGCTGTGGCAATTACATCCCATCAGACTTCACCCTACTCATTCGCCCACTCTACCCCCCAACCCAACCCATGTCTGTCATTCCAGAGGGAATCCTGAACAATGCCCGGGATACAAGTGTCATGGATACTCTACCACTGAATGGTAACCATGGCAACAGCTACAGCATCGCCAGTGCTGAGTACATGAGTGACTGCGTCCAGATCATTGACCGGGGCTACAACCACAAGGAGACCACCCTGGAAAAGAAGATCCTGAAAGAGCTCACCTCCAATTATATCCCCTCCTACCTCAACAACTCCCATGAGCGTTCAACTGAGCAGAACCGGAACCTAATGAATAAGCTTGTCAATAATGTTAGCAATGGTGGCAAGGACAGTGGCTACGGGATGGGATTGGGGGTGGGGATGGGCATGAATGTCGCTCTGAGCCTGGATGACCATTCCACCTTTGGTCCACACCACGACGAAGGCCTGGGCCTGGAGTTAATCCGTGAGGAGTCCAATGCCCCTCTGTTGCCTCAAAGACCGCCACCATCACTGCAGGCGGTGGACAACCTTCACAATCACCTCCACCAGCCAGTGCCACCACCCCTCCCACTGCCCAACCATCCTTTCACGCCGGCCACCACATCCTCATCGTCTCGAAGGAGGATCCCCCAGGAGAACAGCGAAAGTTTCTTTCCATTACTTACTAACGAGCACACCGAGGACGAGGGCTCGTCACCCAGCCACAACCACCAGAGAGACTCCCTTTATACCAGCATGCCCATGCTGTCCGGCCTGCCTGATGTGTCTGCAGAATCTGCTGACGGCTCCAAGGACGGCAGGGACACCAAGAGCCCAGAGGCCAGCTCGGATGACGTTTACTACAAGAGCATGCCCAACTTAGGCTCACGTAACCACCTCCATCAGCTGCACTCCTACTACCAGCTAGGGCGGGGCAGCAGCGATGGCTTCATCGTGCCCCCAAATAAAGAGGATCTAACTCCAGAAGAGGCCCCCCAGGAGCCCTCGCACCTGGTCACCAGCCTATAGGCCCAACAATTTCCCACTCCTCCAGTGTCCCACCTATTACCGTAGTCCTCCTCTCTTCCCCATGTTCCCTTGTTCCATCAGTCGTTGGCAGTGGTAGCCTTTCTTTTTATTCTGTGTCCCAAACACTGAGGCGGAGCAAATAACTGTACTCTTGCTGTTGCTGACCACAAACAGGATAATAATTGCTATGTATGGGGCCTAATATGTGACTGTATTTGGTTAGACATTGCGGGAATCTGTTGATGTTGTGTTTCCCCCCCTCAAACCCTGTGTGGTTTGGCGTGTTTTGTCTCAGTGTGAAAAGAGACAATTACCCACACAGGATTTTTAGGTCGCAGAGATATAGTCTGACAGTCAAAAGGAACTGCATAGCCCCAAACTACACAAGTCTCAACTATAGACTTCACCAGAATAAATGGGAAATTTAAAAAAAAGGACTATTTTATTATACTTCTGTATCTATATTGACTTTTTGAAAGATTTTCTTCCTCTTTGGTGAGTTGCAGCACATTTTGTTTGCTGAAGTGTCCCTTCAATGAAAAAAAAGACAAAAAAAACAAAAACAAAACAACAACAAAAAAAAAACACATTTTGAACAATTACCATGAAGGAATTATTGATCGTATGCTTTCAAGCATAGCTGTTCTTTTTTTCTTTCATTTTACTGTAATAACAGTTGTTAAAAGAGGGAGAAAAAAACTAATAAGAGAATTATGAGATATTTCTATGTAATTGTACAGATAACTAGCATTGCACATACTAGTATGCTTTTTTGTTCCGAGCAAACCCTTTGTCTCTGTAAATGTAGTGGCTAGGAGCAATTTTGTTCTGTTGTGCTGGCCTTTCTGGGTTTCTGGTACCAGTATGTTTTTTTGTTTGTTTGTTTTCCTCTTTTATCACTTTTCCGAGAAATGACCATCTAAATAGAAACAAAATAACACAAAAAATATCACAGCAAAACACTTATCGTGCAGGCATTTTTGTGCAACATATTCACCTTTTTGTTTCCAGGTCTATTTTCTAGTTTGTTTGATTTTTTTTTTTGGTTCCCTTTATTCTTTTTACTGTGTAGATGGCAGAGCTCTGATTCACAAATCGTCGAGGAGACCGAGTAAGTGCAAGTTAATCAGGAGGTGTCCCTCAGAAAAGTTTATGGGTGCATTCTGCATTTCTATTGGCATTCAGAAAACGCTTGTGCTTCTCAGAAAGAGAACAAATTGAACATTTATGAGCACTAGGCGCTTGTATGAAAAGGAAATATGGTTGTTTTACTTATTAAAGAAAGAGCTTTTGGAGTGAGAAAAACTGGAAGTGTTTTCCTTTTCTTCCTCAAGGAGAAAATATATTTATTTATTTGTTTAAATACACAGTAATAAACAGGAGGTGTAGTGGCACAGAAAAGGTTTTATTATTGGCTATGATTATGGCTTCTTATTTATTCCTTTTTGTAATGGTTTTCAAGTTGAATGACCTCATAACTAATATTTGTTGTAACAGTGAAACTTGTTTGCCAACAAATAAATTACTGATTAAGATTTATCACTTAGCTATGGCAAAAGTTCTGGTGTTTTGTCTGGGTCATGGAACACTTTTATATGGATAACAGCAAAGGACCTCCAAATGATGGAACGATCAATTTTTTTTTTCTTTTTCAAATTATCAGTTAATATCCCTCATTAGCCTTCTGTCCATTTTAGTGCCAAATAAATTTTGGCCCAGCAGCAGTGGATGTGCTCTGTATGCTCTGGTCTGCTTTACAATAGAAGCAGTGATTTCATAAGCTGTAATAAATATTTCAATATCATTGCTCGTGTAACCAATGAATTCTTTACAGATACTATGTTTAACATGGGTTTGATAAGCTAAGAAGGAGACATGAATGTCATCTGGACCATTCATCCTGGCAGAGGACATAAAATAAAATAAAAAGGTAAGTAAGCCCTGTCCTACAAAGTAACTTCTTTTATAGTGTTTTATTGTTTCATGCTGTGCTGCACCAACAGAAACACAAAGTGCTGATGGTCATGATGAAATTAGCACATTTTCTTAAATTATTATTCTTGAAACAAATTAAATTACATTAACTGTTTGACCTTAAAGGTACACTAATCCCTTTCACATTAATAATGGATTAGGTTACATGAAATGGTGTGCAGTGTGCTAAGTAGCACTTGTATTTATTTATCACCTTACTTAGCAGTTCACCTCAGCTTTACGGTGCATTTTAGCGTCTTTTAGCTCATTGTTTTGATTTTTTGTTTTGTTTAGTCCCAGCACTCTGATTTGAATCATTCCCAGCCGTGGTGTGCAGCTGTTCAAAAGTTAAAATGATAAACTGTTTGCAACCTGATCAGCACCAAAGGACACACAAAGTTATTAAACTCCATAGAGCTTTTAGCAGCTAAAGAGCCACATATTTTCCTCAGGAGTATGTGGAGACCATAAACAGAGCTACAAGGAAAGTAAATACTGGACCAGAAACGTGAATCCAAGCGAACGCTGATGTTGCCAAGGGTCTGGCGGATGTGCAAATGGGCTAACCATTTGCTAGTGTGTTCGCCACAAGTTTCAAAGCTTCAGCTGCTGCCACCAAGTGGCCAAAAAATCAATGAATTTGAATGTGATATAAATATGATTTAAATATGAAAAAAATGTGTAAGAAAACGAAAATAAATCTTAATGATATTTGTATATAGTCAATTTATATCTCTTTTTAATTATCTTAGCAACACTCTGCACACTTATAATTCAGTTTATTTATATACCACCAAATGATAACATAAGTTATTTCAGGATCTCATGTAGAGGAGGTCTAGATTGTACTCTTAATAATATTATACAGAGACTCAATAGTTCTGACCATGAGCAAGCACTTGGAGACAGTGGCAAGGAAAAACTTCCTTTTGAGAGGCAGAAACCTCGAATTTATTGACCAAATACTGTGGCCACTTGGGACAGAAAAAAAAAATCACCTTATCAATGTTTTATAGCTAGCAAACCTTCAGACTTAAACTTCCAACTGACACGGAGCATGAGCATCCCACTAGAGTTGTTCCTACCCACCGGATGAATTTTACTTTGGTAATCAAGCAGCTGCTGAGGAAAAGTGTCAGGCTCTTTAACCTTCTACATATTCAACGTTCATTTACTATTGTGCTCGGTCCGTGTATGTTTTGGTCATTGGATTTTCCATTCAGAAAAGGATATTAAAAACAAAACAAAAAATGAGTAGTTATTTGATTTTCATTTTTAAATTCAAAAAATTTAATTTAAAATGAAATTCAAGATATTTTTCTATATCAGGGTCAAGAAGGAATAAACAAAACTTTAAAAAACGGTTGATTTTCATTTCCTGCTACTAAAAACAAAAGAGAAAATCTTGATTTTCATTTCCTGCTACTAAAAACAAAAGAGAAAATCGTCCGAAGACAAAAAAAAGCACCCGTTTTTTCATATAAAAAATCCAATGACCAAAACATACACGGACCGTGCTTGCACTGAATTTCTATAAACTTGTGGGCAGGTTAATGCAGATTTAAATCGTTTATGTGTGTGTGTGTGTGTGTGTGTGTGGTATTTGACCTTGCATTATGAAAAAGAAATAAATAAATGAAAATAAATGATTGCCATTTAACTTTAAAATCATTCAATCATACACTGATATCCTGTGTAGCAGGAAGAAAGACAGAATTCAGCCCATTTTCATAAAACTGCTACAGTGATTGATGGCTGAGTCATTGTGGAACAATTGCCAGAGATGTTTGGCTTCTCTTATTACAGTCTGGATCTTGCCTCAAAAGATAAAGTAAGGGGGGGGGATCTAAGCTGTGGGGGCTTTCTATGGCTCATATGCTTAAGCATTGATCCTTACTTAGAGATATGACTTGGGTGGACAGAAAGAGCTCTGGCCGCCACCACTGCATCACTTTGACTGGCATTTGCAAACCCGAGCGAGTTCATGAAATGTGCTGAAGATGTGACTCTGGCCCCTATCCACTTTATTAATGAGTTGTTACGCAAGCTCATAAGCCAACCCCAGGCCCCCGACGCTGTCCAGGAACATGCTTGCGTGGCACAAAATGCCATGGTGAATAAGTCGTGCTGCAGCTCACTTCCCATTGTCATACATGTGTTTACTGGCACATAAAACCATATACATTGCAGTCAGTGTGTGATATTTTCAAATGTGAATATCCTTTATTCACACCGTTTGCCCCAGATGAGAATATTTTCTGACTAGCACAAGTGTATTGATTTTACTGGCCAGGCCATCAGTCTTTAGCCTGAAAACCTTAATTGCTAAAGGTTTTCTGCTTACCTCCCTAACCACAAAGTAAGTGTTGACATGTGCTCAATGCTCTTAAAGTAGAGCACTTTGGAGATCCTAAATAAATAATCAATATTATAGTATCCAGTTCTGGTAGAGGTTTAATGGTATTATAGGAACACATAACCTACCAACATACATTTATTCACATTTATAAAACCTTTAAAAAGACAATGGAGCAGATGCGAGAAAGAACTACACATTTGAAGCCCCAGAGGAAGCTCTCTGTGGCAAGCTGTTTCATTCGACTGTCCATGTGACTGGAGATATCCTTGTTGGTGACAGTTAAGGGCGATGTCAACTCTATCCTCACCCCTTCTTGAACCAACCCCCAGCTGTACCATGACTGGTTCATTCAATTTTAGCTTTAATATAACCAAGTATTAAACTCATCCAATATCTTTGTAAAACATAGTGTAATCTGCACAATTTTATTCTGTTTTGGAAAATTCTTTTGTCTGCATTGATGACCAATTTGCAGGGTAACACTCATATACATGACTTTCCTGCCTCGTGTGACAACGACACCGCACATGTGCCGATAAAGACACGTGTCCGTTTATATTATGCCATTCATGTCTGCACACGCACTCCTGAGCAGCTGGGGATATGTGTCTCCACGTATCGTGCATGTGGAGGCATGAGTCTGCATCTGTGTATATGTGAGTAGAGAGTATGAGAGCAAGTGGTCAGAGAAACACCTGCACACCATGTGAACAACAGTGTATTAGTAGCTCAGACGTGATACATAAAATGGCACATTTCATATCTCGCACCCTGGTGAAAAATCAATGGGCGAATGCCTGGCAGAATTCCAAATGAAAGGTGAATCAATGTCATCTCCAGCTTTGCGTTGTGGGACAACGTGACAGCCTTAGCGCATAACAGAAAATACCCCTCTGGCTTTTTTTTTAGTCAAGATAACATTGATTTAAGATAGGAAGGGGGGGGGGCAAACATTGCCACTTTGGGTCCCAAAGTGTTCAAGACTTTGAGCTGTGGTTGCAGTTGAGATATTAAAGCTGGGTCAGTACTGCAACTTAAAGTTCATGACAAAAGAAAGGTCACAATTTTATGAAAGGTCACAATTTTATGAAACTTACATTATTGTCTCCAGATCAATAACAGGGTTATCATGACAAAAGGCACTGTACACTAAAACGACCTAAAAACCATGTCACATATAGTACGTCTGTGCACCAATCATGATTTAGCAATACAATACTAGAAACAGATTTAAATATATTTCTGGTCTTTGTTGCTTATTTATTTTGCAATTAAACAAATGTTCAAATAGCTGAATATCATTAACATGGTAAGTAAGATTGGATTTTTTTTTAACTGAGCCATAACATTTTATGAATATGAAATTTTACATCAGGCTCTCATGAGACTCTTAATGTAAGAAAGTGTTTTAGAGTGCAGTGACAAAAACATGACAGCAACCGTGTCCGTCATAAGCTTACACTGTGAAAAAAGTGGCTGTAAAACAGTGGAAACCTTTGAAGTAGAGTGGAATATTTTTGTGCCACAACATTTCACAATCCACTTCAACTTTGATCCATTGGGTCCAGGTGCATGATTAAATCATTTTTCAATTTTAAATCATAAATCAGCCAGTGGAAGTCTTTAGTGCACTTGCTCTCTGAGCCATACGCGGAAGATCCGTGTAATTTTAATGCCTGGAATGTGAGCTGTTTTACACTGAACAGCTTTCATACGAATGAACAGGCCCACCTGTACACACATGCTTCAGGCTGGCTACAAAATGAGTCAATCACCATAAGCCCCCATATTAAAATGCCCAAATTCACAGCAGAAATAAACATATTTATAGCCAGATGGTTGGTCTCTATAGCTGATTTCTCCCTATCACAACTGTACTAGGGGTGATTATTTTTTATTATTTTATGTAACTCACCCCTTCTGAGGCTTGAAGTTATGCATAATTGATTGACAGGTGGGTACCATCACAGGTGACAATTCAGCTCCACAAGGCCTCTTCAGAAACCTGTACACAACGTCAATGTGAGCCTCTTCTGCTCCAGTTATTCAGCTCCAAATGGAAAGTAGACCAGACCACAGTTTACAAGATTAAACCAACAAAAATGTATCTTCAGTAACTGAAGAATACCCTTGAAGCATTACAGCTACAAGCTATTAGGCTGTACAGTCAAGCCTCCAGGTGTGTTGCATTGCAGAGCCGTATATAGACAGTAACTGTAACACAGGTGTGTACACTGCATCCACCTCTGGACTGTGACTGGCTTGTCTCCGGCCTCCAGTCCGGCTCGTGCAGCTTGCAGACTCTCTTCAGCGCCGTGGGATCCGATAAAGCGGTCCATTTTAGGCTCATTCTGCTGCCTCGGGAAACTGCACAACTGTGCAAATTTGATTTTGGTGAAGTCTTGTTGGACGTCATGAGGACGTTCATGCCATTCATAGGCACCTGTGAACCGGTCTTGGTTCTCTCAGCCTCCACTCTATTTTGTCTCTTTTCTTTTCCTGTTTAGTATAGCTTTGTGTTGCCTTAGCTCTGTTTGGTTTTTGTCTTCTTTCTTTGTTTTAATGCAAGTTTTAAAGTGGCAACTTATTAGTTTTATTTATTCTCTAGCTGACTTGGCAGCTCACCATTGCTCCGTTAAAGTGAGTTAAAATTAGTCACACGACATATTCAAGCCACTGGTTTTAAAATTAAAATTAGATTTTGTTTGCTTCATGTGAAACTATTGTTTCTTTCTGTATTATTGGTTTATTTGAAGGATTGGTTGCGTTTGCATGTCTCATTTCTTTTGTATTTTTGTAATTAGTATTTCATTAGCATCTTGATTTCTATCTCGTTTGCTTTATTCTGGGAAAACAGTTGAAGGTAAACAGGTAAAAGAGGTGTCAATCAATTGTACAGCCAGCTATTCACATAGTTATTTTTGGTCACTTGATCGGTTGTACTATTTTAAATGTACCAGTCCAGATTATCTGTCAAAACAACGACTGTGAAATGGTGTTTCTTTTTGCCACTACAGGGAATAATAAACGAAAAGAAACTACTGTGAAAGGAGCCACAGGGGATACAAGTTGAATCTAACTAGAAATTATTCTGCAATGACAATATTTTTCATAAAAAGCAATTTATTTTTTCAGAATAAATTTCATCTGTGATACTGCATGCTAGAAAATAGTAAAAAGAAAAAAAAATGGCCATCACATTTTCACATTGACTTGTTTAAATATTAATACATTAATTTATCTGACCAACAGTCCAAAACCAAAACATATTCAGTTCACTCTAAATAAATTCACATTTTGCTGTTTTCTGATAACCGACTAATTGATTAATTGACTAATTGCTCTCTAAAAATATAAACAGGGACTGACAAATCGCATGCCACTTAAGATAAACCACCTTTTGCAATGCTGACTTTATCTACATCCCATGAAAGCCAGCCTTTAGATTTTATTTTTATCATGCCTTCCATGCATTGTTCTGTATCTGAAACTCACTCTCAGTCGCCCTTGTCACTTTTGGTCACTCATAAATACACTGCATCATGTCCCATCACGGCGCCCCGTTTTATGACGGAAGGGATAAGCAGTAAAAAACCCTCGTACCCCTTTAATGCCTTGACAGTATCACAACACTTACTCACCTGGGAGAAGCAAACAGGCCCCTCACGCCACGGGCAAACAGGTTACGTGACATTCGCAAAAATCCTCAGTGAGTTAATTTAGAGGATAATTTTCAGCGCACAGGCCACAGGAGAAGGAGCATGCCAGGTAGGAAAACGGTAATGGCTGCCCAGGGAATTTCTCTATGTTACTGCAGGTCACAGGATGGAGTTTGTTATAGAGTTCATAACCAGAAAGACTGCTGCGGCATGATGCAGTTCACCTGTTACTTAATTCCTGGTATGATCTCAGAGGTCTGAGAGCTCTTCGGTCAATTCAGACGCAGCCTTGTTTACAGTCTAGACATGAGTGGAGATGTTGCAGCATTTTAACCTTGAAAAAACTGGACTGACTCATAGATAGTGATTCTCCGTGATGTATGGTGATTGGATTACACAGCGTTTGAGTAATGCACTGTACATTATGCGAATGAATGAGGCGAACATGCCAACTCTTTGTAAGCGGACATTTTGATGTGAAATAGTCGGGTGTTACCAATGATGCTAATTAAGGTCCAGTTCAATTCAGGTCAAACAGAGTCAGGGTGCTGCTGCACTAAATGGAATGGAACCTTAATTGGTATTGGAAACACCTGTTGAATCTACAATTTTACAATTTTAAAATTGTTTTGTAAATGATATTTTAGGGATTAGTTTGAAGCTAACATTTCAGACAGCTGCCAGTTTTCAGTAAATGTTGACTAAATGTTTTTTTTGGATGGAAATTCATTAAATGTTAAAAGGCCCTCTTTCCGCTTAAGAAACAACTACAGTCATTGCATTACAAACAGAACTGCGATGTCATTGAATTAACTGTCTGCTACTTTAATAGGAATTGATTATTTGTTTTATTGATTTTTTTAGGCAAAAAAATGTCAAACGTTCCCTGGATCCAGCTTCTCAAATGTGAAAATGTGATGCTTTTCTTTGGCTTTTAGACTGTTGGCCAAATGAAGCAAGACATATGAATGCATCTCCCCGGGCTATGGGACACAGTATTTTTTCACTGTTTTCTGACGTTTTATAGATAAAATGATTAATGAGTCAAAAACTACTGAGCGGCCACACATAGAAATGAATGTGGCAGTACTGTATTTCTGTCTGGTGTGTCCCACAGTTTGTATTGCACTCTAAAAGTGTATCAGCAGTAGATGAGGTTTGTTGTAGTGGCATACAAAGGTCACTTTCGGTGGGTCAGCAATACAAATTTTGTTGCAGCAAGGTTGTGACAACCATAATGGTGCTGTAATTATACTCTCTCTCTCTCTCGCACACCTCTCGATGAATGATAAAAATGCTGCGATAAAGGTAAAATAGTTCTGTCTCCGAGCCAGATGGCACCAGTGATGATATCTGGCTTGCAGTCAAGGTGGACAGCAGAAGAGCCGGTTTTCTGACAAGCCAATAGATTCCATACTCACCATTGCCGCAACCCCCCCTACATCCATCCCACCTCTATGGCCAATCAACGGAGATAATCTTTTGAATTAAGAGAAAAAATCCAGGGTGAACACTTTGATGAGATAAGTACCCTTTGTCAGAGCAGGCAATGGTATTTTAATTAAATATATGAACACATGGTCCTGCCCCAGATGCTCAAGTCTAAACAAAGATAGCATCATCTAATCAAAGCCAGGCCCAGAGTGTTTTCAAGGGCAGAATTATTTTCTATTAGGGCCCCTCTCCTCGGGGATTG
This sequence comes from Larimichthys crocea, assembly GCF_000972845.2. Lineage (NCBI taxonomy): Eukaryota > Metazoa > Chordata > Actinopteri > Sciaenidae > Larimichthys > Larimichthys crocea. The sequence continues at coordinate 9,141,844 of NC_040013.1, forward strand.
AGCCAATTTTCTTTATTATGATAGAATCAGCATATTGTAGATCGACTCTGGCGATAGTGTCATGGCAGGGTAGGTGCGCCGTTCCCAGATGCACCACCAGCATCTTAAAACCTTCAAACATACAGTCTGTGTTGTTTCTTGTCCAAACTGCAGATATCCTCCTCTTTGATGATTGTTTGGGAAGAAAGACAGGGGTTACAGTTACTTCATGTGAGTTCACGGGATCACTGTGTGTGGTTCTAATGATCTCACTGATCCATTAATCTCTTGACCTTGCTCGATTATAATCAGTGTTCCTTCAAAATATGCTATTGAGAGCCAAGATAAGGCTCTCTAATGTGATAGGCCTGTGTTTCAAGCTGCTAATTACAGGCTTGGACGCATTTAGTGTCTAAAAAAAAAAACAAAGCTCTATATGTAACCCCCGCTAAGATAATAAAAATATATTCCTCTGGATTCTCTGTGGATACTGCTGATTGGATGCCGCTGTGATCCAGCAATTTAATGAGATCTCCTAAAGGGATGCTCTTACTAATGTGTACACATCTGCTTTCATCACAGGGGCCGGATATGGCTGGATGCTAATACCAACACAAGGGTTATATCATGGATGCTAGCGCTTAGCAGCACACAGTTAGATATAAATGATGAAGTCATAAAGTGCCATGTTTTTCTAATTGGTTCGCTGAGCAGCCTGGTTAAGTCTGGATTTCTCAGAGAGCCTGGGATGCCCTCTGGAAACTACGGATTTCAAGTCTCCTGAAACAGAATCCTTGAATTTCCTGCTGTCAAACCAGTTGACATTTAAATCTGCATGCAGGATTATTGTTTTGTTTTTTTATTATCTGAAAGGTATCACATCCGCATAATTGTATTGAACTCAAATTGCATTTTATCAAGTTGCAAAGCAGCCTCGTGTTTTGCACCGCTTCCACAGGAGTAGGTATTTTAGTATGGATCTTACAAATGCTTGCTGCACATTAGAAGAGGATCTGTGCACTGATTAAGTAGTTTGATTCCACGCTTTGAACAAAGCATTCAAATCACTAATTGCCCGGCTCTCTTTGTGCATTCCTAATTGGCTCAATTTTAATCAGTGTGCTCTTCGAAAACAACATGGTGAGTCACATTTTGGAAGTGGGTTTGTTTGAGTGTGAATTTATATGAGTGGACAAATGTAAGGATAAATCATATGAAGTAAGAAAAGCACATCTTCATATGGGTCACATCTTTTAGTCTAAATGTTCAACTCTCCTCATCTAGTGTTATTTAAATAAACTTGGAAAGAGAAACAGTTTAGACCTGAGGTATTTAAGTATGTAATGCAATCATGCTCGCTATTAACATCTACTGTACTTAATATTCAAATGTTAGCACGAGCCTGTCATCTTCGCACATTTTTTATTCCTTTGGGGGAAAAAATGACACCCTTTACAGTATTTTGTCAAGAAATGGGCTGCTGTGAAGGTGCCACTGTAAAAAGCAAAAAATAATCTCTGGCACATTCAGGTATAAATACTCCGGTGCAGATACATATATTTTTCTCTCTCTTAAACCCCCTTTGTGTCACATTTAACATTATCTCCTGCTTCGTGTGTATTTTAAGAACTCGTGTTGTATGCTTTTAGCCTTGCCACTGACACAATAGTTTTAGGTTGAAAGATTTAGACCTACTTGCGTAGTGTAGCAGCTGGATTCGACATGTGTTACGGGAGAACTAGTATTAGTTTATAAGCTGTAAGCATGATGTTAGTAATAATCTTTAAAAGTAGTGGTTGTAACATTTGATAACTGTGACAAAACAACTTAACTGAACTACCAATAACTTTCACAGAAATGAAATATTTGCTTCCTGTGCTCCTATTCTAGCAACAGATTTTATTTCGATCTTGTGACAACAAGAGAACAAATGAATTGCAGTTTAAGCTTGACTCTCGGTAACATATTATGGTACATATCACCACAGCAAATAGTTAAAACAATGCAGCAGTACTTGGATGCATCCCCTTACATTTGTCTTTCTGTATGTAAGAATGATCACAGGAGACGCATTGACGCTTCACTGAACTGCAGCACTCTGTAACTTTGACCAAAACAAGAGCGGGCGTGACGTTCACCGCGATCGATGGAGCTCAGGCGACGGTCAGGTCCGCATATTGATTTATGTTTAATGACTGGAAACCAATGTCAGTTGGCAATCAGTTTCAATTTTTAGGACATGTATATCTGGATTAAATTTATTTTCAAAACTGATGAAACCAGACTGACTTTCTAACAATATGACTCACAAAACACAAAAGAAAATGGAATACCTGCGTATTAGTCACTCATCACAGGTCAAATATATATCAAACTGTGAGTCATATCCATCCATCCTCTTTGGAAATAAATGCATTTATAGACTCAACGGTGAAACCGAATGGGAGTAAGTCCGATAAAGACATTTTTTACGAGACAAAGGGCAGCAAAAACAATCAGTTTATCTAAAAATCTGAGGGACTTTGCTTTTGTATCAAAATGTCATGGGACTGGGAGTCAATAACTCACATTTAATGACCGAGGGAGAAGTTGTGGTTTCCTTTAATGAAGCAAGAAAACAGTTTATCTGGCTAGATTGACCTTAGGCAATTACTTTAAGCGCATTCCTCAATCAATAAAACACTCGTTGTGTTTTTCCGTGTGTGTGCACTTGTGTGATGCACAGTTATGCGTTTTTTTTTTTTAGCTTGTGCCGCTCAACAGATGTTTGCCGCGTTCGCTATGTGTTGTGTTAACGTTTGACCTCTGTTTTTGGATCTCAGTACTGTGGAAGTATTTCATTTGGTAAGGTCGCTCTTTAGTTGTCAGCGCATACCTCTACTGTCACCTTAGTGGATAAGAAACGGTCCAGTGGGACTGACTGCATTTAAAGATGAGGTTCCTGGCCTTTAGTGATTTCATGTGTTTTGTGTAAGTGTTCTGTGTATTCTCTGTCAGCTCTGAACAGCAGCTGTCAAAACTAAATGCCCACTGGCTGTTTTGAGAGAAGGATGTAGATAAAAGTGACCCCTGCAAATGCAGCTTTGTTCTGCTCAAGGTTTGCTGTGGCACAAGGGTATTATGAGAAATCACATCGCAGATGAATATCTGCACAATGGCCCTTTCTTCTGTGTGTCTGGATGACCTTGTAAGATCTAAATTCCAGATACAGTTTAGAGAGGATGCTCCAAATTAAAGCTTTGCACAGGAAATTGAACTGTCAGACAGATGGAGAGGAAGGAAAAGCCACTTTGTAATATAGTTGATTTTTATGCTGAGGGTCTACTTGTGAAAATGCCAGACTTAATGGCAGTTATTCTGTATGAGATGCTGCACTCGGAAGGAGGGCTATACATTTTTGTACGTTGCAAGCTGTTACCAAGGTGATTCATTGGGAGCTGCAGTTGTTTATAAATAAGATATTTACATGCCAAAGATAAATCAGGAGTACATTGAACCGAATGCTGATTTTCATTAAGAATATGTGCTAAGAATGCACCACACAGCAGGCTCACTGGGAAATTATACGTATGAGGCAGCGAGAGGATATTTAGGGGTGGTATGAAAGAGTCATTTAAGAAGTGATATCAGCATGACTTTTGTAATTATGGTTGGAATTTATGGCACACAATCTACAGTGATTTGCTATACTATCATATACAAGGTTCTAGAGCTGCTGAGATTTTGGTAACCAACACTCTGTGCTGTGCCTGAAGTCGCTGCTGCTAAGACATCCTTAGGCTAAAGTAGCTGTTAACTGGTTTAATTAGGAGAAATTAATAAAAAGAATGGGCGTCACTTCTAACTTCAAGACTCCTGAGTCGTTGGTCTAGGACTGTAATTTATTATTTTAGATATTTTAGCACTAAAAGTTGGTCCAGAATACTCCTAAATCAATAAACGCTTCTCACAATCGATCAAATGCTGCATGTAATATCCTTTTTTTGTGTCAGCGTCCTGGAAAAAATACAACGATCATAAAGGCTTGTAAAAGCATATTTTGACTGTAAAATGTCATATCAGCTCATCAACAAATCAAAACAGTCCAATAACACCAGAGGTTCGTTTTAATGTTTACTTATTTGTCATGGTATTTTTATTTAAGCTGAATTCAATTTAAATGTAATTGCATTTCATTCAAATTAATGTATATTTAATTCTTGATTGGACTTAATTCAAATTCCAGTAATTGTTCTGTCATTTTTAATCGATTTAATTTGAGCTATGTTGCATATTTCATATTTCATTCAGAGTTTGTTGAAATGTATTCTATATAATCAAATCAAGTTTCTTTTTTCACCAGTTGCTGTTTAAACTGATGAATTGAGTTCCAAAAATTACTTTGATTCAATTTATTACTCATTTTCATTTATTTTATAAGATAGATTTTGAATTTGACATTTAATACATTTATCTAGAAGTATCAGTAGTTCACTGACACAGAACAATCACTGCAGACCGTGTATGAATTCATTTAGAAACACTGATGCCATACGCAGCAGTGAGGTAAACCCAAACCCTTTCTCAAGGACTTTCGTTAAGTTTTTCTCAGCAGCTTGGTGAGTACAGTAGCTCTTTAGAGGACAATCTTTGATCAGAACTTTTAGCTGCGTTTAAGAGAACTCTGAATGGTACTTGGTGAAAATAGCTTCCAATCTACAGTGTTCATTTTAACTGTCGTGCTTTGCCTCTCTATTGAAGAAATGATGTAATGCTGTTCTGTCTGTGTCTAAATGGATTTTGCAATGTGTGATAAGGGCTGTGTTCGAGATAGTTGCTGCTTAAAGTCGAAAAGACTGCAATGCAACGATTGTCAAGCCTGTAGAAACTCAGGTTTGGGCTTTTTAAGGGATAATTTTACCTTTAGCCTTTCCGTATATTTGCTCAAACCATTGCATCCCTGGTTCACACTCAGCTTTCCTGTTTTCATAGTTTGTCAGCTCCGTCAGTTCACACCTATCCTGTCTGACATCGGCAGTAAAGTACAGTATGTTCAGAACTGAGCGAGCACGCTGGCAGCGACATGTTTCACACCACGTTTGTACTTTCACGCACTGAAATCAAAAGCTGAAGTCGCTTGTCAGGTTTTGGGACAGCTGATTCAAGTAAACAGCAGGATGCTACACAAGTCCACACATCTTTTGGTGATGTATATTGATAATAGTGCTGGATGTTTACCAGACAGTTTGGACATGATGTCTTTCTCACGATGCATCTTGGGGCTTCCTTTTCCTTTTCATCTCTGCTTTTGATGCAGTCTCTGTGTTTTTGATATTTGGGACTTTTGGGATGCTTGTCTGTTCCGCGCTGTGAACCGTATTCTTTATTTTAGAGTAGATAGTCCCAATGCCCATCTTATTTTTACACTGCCAGGCATCCTGTTTGTATATTAAAATATGTCCAGCTGGAGGTGTGACCTTTTTTCTCAGGCCACCTGCCAGCCGACTCTGTCATCAAAACACAGAGCAGTGTTGTAAATCAGTCAACGTTACAGATAGTACTCCTTCAGCACATGAGCCATGATCTTACTGCCCTCCCCATGTTACTGTGACAGTCGATGCAACTGCCATGACCTTACATCGTCTCTTGAGATATGAGTTTCAGTCAAACGCCCCCTTCTCCTTCCCCCCTTTCTTCCATCTAACTTAAAGTAATGACCCCAAAGCTTACCAAGACCTATTTCAATTCAGAAGTGCAGCTATTCATTTATATCTGATATCATGGACAGTTGTGGTATTCTCTTCCCCTGGGGAGGCTAACCAAGACAAGTCTCTCAAGCCTACCCTTTGAGGGTACACCGTTTCCAGTAGATCATACATGAGTGAACCAAATGGCCTTGTCTTGGGAGCAATTTACGGCTACAAATGGCCGACTGGATGGGAAGTCTACTTCAGCCTTTCAAGGCATTATCATATCACAGAGGAAACTACAGCTGAATGAATAGGTTTGCTTCAAAATACAATATCCACATTTTTTGGCGAAGAGAGAATTACAGTTGACTAACTTTTTGTCATATACAGAGCGGTGAAACTATATATCAGTTTTTGCTGAAGGTTTATTGAGGAAGTTCATAAAACTAAAAGTCAAAAATGGATGGATGGAAAAATGGAGGAAAGTCGGTTTTAAATCTAAAATAACAAAAAAAATAATAAGTCATTCTTTATCTTATCAGGAAGGTCATGTCCTCCATCCTCTTGAACACAAATTGAATATGAAACCTTCCTAAATGTCCTATACATTTCCTGCAGTAGCAATTCTGCCAGTGTCCTTTATGTGAGTGATGACTGAAATTAGTATCTAACTAAATCTGCAATAAGCTCCTGTATTAGGATAAAGCTCCCATAGGACAAATGATGCGCCTGCATTAAATTAAGTGAGCCTTCTGATGCTATCATATCACCCAGAGCATCTGTGTCTGTGTTTCCAGAATTATGCATATCCCATTAAGAGAGCTTTAAAGGCAATCTATGCCATTGCTTATTTAGTAATCCTGCGCAAATAATGTCAATTAAGTGCGGTTCCCAACAGGCCACCTAGACAGTAGGTGGATTGATTAAATTGTACATTTGAATGCATTTTTTTGATTGTTTGTTTGATGTACTGGCAAAGAAATTATGGGCTAATTTGATCCTTTTGACGTCTGTGCTGGCAGATGGATGCTTTCTAGAGATTGTGAGGGAAAACTCATTGTTTGTTTTCTCTTCTCTTTTAATATTGTCTTCTATAGTGTCAGATATGGCACTTTCTTTCCATACAGCCATAAACACTCACTGATGGCTTGACAGTATATTCTGCAGCACCATATGGAGCACTCCAACAATATGTGTGCTCAAGTTTGTTGAAGCTGCAGTGATGCTGAGAAAGAAGATGACTCAGAGAAACCTGCTTTCAGTTTCATGCTAATGTTTTCACTGGTGGCAGTTTTTGTCCTCTTATTATTGCGTGGTCAGACAGGTCCATAACTTTAACCATGTGATGTTATAGCGATAGACAAATGATCCCTGTGCTCATATCCATATATGCTTGGTTTTTAATGTTGTTTTTACATAAGCAAATCAAACACAATAATTGAGTGCTTGAGCCTGCTGACATTTCCAAAGTTTTACTCGTTTTCTTGTGGAAGTTTCCAGTGAAGGTGTCGGTTATCCAAAATCGCATAATAAATAATTCATTGCTGTGGTGTTCTTGGTAATTTGTCTGTGAGTTCAGGGCGGCACTGCGCAGACATTAAAAGGCAAGCATCCAGCTATAATAAGTACAACTTCATTGGATTCTAATTTGTCATTGCTTCACCAAATGCGACCATTAGGGCAAATGGATAGCTATTTAATTGTCTTGCTGTGGCCATACTTCAGCACTTTCAATGACAGTAGTGTCCATAGCCTGGTTGAATTACCACCTCTGCTTTATTTTGATTTGAGCTCCACATTCATTTTTTTATTTATTATTTTTTTTCTTTTTCTTTCTTGGCTTGTATATTTTCCCCTCGTTCTCTCTCTCTCTCTGGATTTACAAAGGTATGAATCACGTGTGAGGATTAATAGTCTTCTTCAGGGACACTTCTCTTTGGCCAGCTCAAAGGATTTAGGGCGAGCTGAGCCATGTTCATAAACCGAAGCACATTTTTCTTGAGTGTGTGGGCTGATCAACAAAGGAAATGGGGACAGTTCCCGTCGAGGCAGCACTCCACATAAATAGATGTTTCTTTGGTTGTCATGTGATCAGAACATTTGATTTTATATTTATTTAGTCATACAAATAATGCTTCATTTATATGCAGTATCATGTCTCCATGGTGTCTGCTAGGAACCATGAATGCAATCATAAGCCAGCATGATATTAATTATTAAAAGCTCCATATTCTTTATTAGCTTAATAATTCTGTTTCAAACTCTGGCACTCTCCAACATGTGAAGCCAATGAACAGTTCATCAAACTGACCGATCCGGAAAAGGAAACTGCGTTTAGCAACATGATTAATGGGGTCAATATGCTGCTAACAGGGGACACTAAAACATGTCATTTTAATCATGGCAATGCTTGTGGGTGAGATGAGAGCAAATTATTTCATTACCATTTTCGAGCATTTTGCTGCACTGCGTTTAAAAAAAAAAAAAAAAAAAGACCCTTAAGCTCTGCAGCTCCCGATCTAAGGATGCCGGGGACAAACACTGCTGAGGTCTGAGCTCAAAAGGACCGACGCCTGTCATTTCACATGGCTGTTCCTCCAGAGAGTAGAGGCAGCGCTTTATGCTGGAAACTGCTGGCCGTCAGTGTCAGGCCTTGTGAACCGCACTTTTCTTTTCTTTCTTTTTTTTTTTTTTTGATTGCCTGTCATGTTTTGTCAGTGAGTCGAGGCATGTATAGCTTTGGTTATGTGTCTTTTGTCTGTGTTGACACGAATTTCTGCATAGGGCACTGATTAGGCAAGTCCATGCCTAATATAACCGCATTGGAAAAATGTTTTTGTTCACAGGCCGCCTGGCAGAAACGACGGCTCGTCCAAGCACCGGTGTATTTGTCACAAGTAATTAATTTTTCACCCATAAAAACGCCCACTGGGATGATGGAAAAGGTGGGTTCATTAACCTTCCTCACCCAAGCTTCCTGTGGCACTTTACAATGTGTTGGTTGATGGTTCCTGCAGTCGCCCGTAGCAGAAAATGTGCAGGAATGAAACACATTTCTTCCAAGATGGCCGTTTTGCTCGGGGTATAAAAAGGATTTGCTCAGCGGCTCAGTCCCAAATTTTTTTTGTGACTCTTTTACGACATTTTCCCAGTCTCTACTTTTCCCCTCTTTGCCCAAGACACATCAGAAAACATCTTGCATCTTACAATCCTCTCTTTTTTCCCCCCCTCATCCTATCATCCCTCCCCAGTTTCCCCCTATTCCCTCCACTCTGTCTCACTCACCGTCACCACTCCGCCTTCCCCCTCCCTAGGAGCTAGGGTTGGATTTAGAATCGCATTTTTTCACAGTTTATTTCAAATTGACATTTCATGGAGTTTAATCTCCAGAGGGGAACAATGGGTACATTCCATCACACGGAGTGATATGAAAAGCCCCGGACCTTGTGAATGGGAAGTGAGAGACAGAATAAAATAAATAAATGAGTGTCTCAGAGTGACCCAGAATACTGATGACGGGAACCACAGTGGTGGGCAACTTTGCATTTCAGCTCCTTCTCCTCTTGCTATGACTCCCTCTTCTCTGCCTTCGTCCTCTTTATTGTCAGTCAAGGCACTTGCTTACTTGAATGTGCTAAAATATTCCCAGATATGATCCAAATCCAAAAGCAAATGGTAGGACCCTTTTGCATGTGTGTGTGTGTGTGCACCCTCCCATAATGCAGGCATGTAGATCATTGCCCGAGGAGCATCCTGACAGCTCAACTTGCACTGCAGAGAAGGAAATTGACTTGTTTGTACACTAGGAGCAAATGGGTTGATGGGTTGCAACCAGTCGTGCTGCCTGTGGGCACTCCAGGACGCTCTGATTGTATCCTTGTAATCATCTTGTCCAGCTGCAAGCCAACGCTGAAGAAAAAATAATCCTGCTTTTATTCATTTCAGTATATCCCACCTCTGTTTCAGTGCTTCATGTAATAACGACGTGAGAGAACATACTGTAGCTATGTAGATGAGCTCTTGGGAAATAATAAATTGTGGAATGCTCGTGAACAATGAATGGATGCCTCCAGACCACAAATAAGTTCAGCCATGTTTGACTTTTCTCTGCCGACAAACTTGTCATGCATTAACAATTAGCTCCACAAAGTAGAAATGCATATATTACCCATTATGTATAAGCCCAAGGCAGCATCGGAGTATATCGGGTGTAATATCATTTGGCTGCTTGTGTCATCTGTAACTAATGAACTGCAATAGTTTTTTTGAGTTGATTGCGGCACACAGATTTATAGTGTTTTCATTCCCTGCTCATTATATTGATGTTCTTATGGTATTGGAATTGAATTGCTCTGTGATGAATGCTTGACAAATTATTACTTGTATACGAGATGGGGAAACAAATTCAAAAATACTGAAACTAAGTGGTGAAAGAAGTATTTAGAAACCCGCTTTGTTACAAGTAAAAGTCATGCATTGCAAATCACAGTTAGAGAGGCTACGAGGAACTTTAATTTTGTGTTAAATCCAGTGGCCCCTGCTAATGTTTCCACTGTGTTGTTTCCGCCCTTGTTTCAAGGGGAATCTGACCCAGTTAAGAACGAGAATAATCAATCTTCTCGCTGACAGTCTTGTTTGTTTTTGTTTATTTTTTTAAAAGTTATCAGTATTAAATTGAGACACTGCAGTGTGTTTAACTAAAAGAACAAGTGTACAAAATGTACAGATAAAGGCCCCTGTGAGTTGCAGCTGTGTCTGAGGTTCAATATGGTAGTTAGTGGAGGTGGGGCTATAATTGTTTTTTATATTGTTGGGTAGTTTGACAAATACTAATGCGTTTGTATATATTATATTGTATGAAATGTGGTGCGATAAGATCATAAAATGGCCATTAAAGTTCCACAGAAATTGCACTTTAGCAAATGTTTAGTTACCCTTCATCACTGCTGAAGCATGCACAGTTATTGATACATTTTATACCTTTTATTAGAGAGTCATTAGAAAGATGAAGAGAAGAGGGGGATGACTCGAACCAGGACTTGAACTAGATTGAAAAGATTTAAAGGTAAGAGTTAAACTATTACAACTCTGAGCCTATAAGCCTGTTCTGCAAATGAGACAAACTTGCATTGACAATTATAAAAGCAGCTTTTGATGGACACAGGTAAACTGTGTGTTGAAAGTAGAAATATGTGTTCACATTTTCAGTCTTCCCACTGTATCTCAGATGCAGAATTGAGCCTCTCTTAAATAATCAATTATCAACCACATCCATGTTCCTTTTGATGGCCAACAGAGCTTTCCTGTGGCTATAATTGACATTTTACTTGGGAGTTGCAGCATGCAGATAAATTATTCTCTGTGGTTTGGCCTTTTTCTGTGTCATACAGCAACAGAATCCTTTGTGCATGTGCGATTAAGTCTTAGTTGTGGATTTTTGAATGACACAAAAAGGTAAGTTAACTTTTCTGTGGACTTAAAGCATCCTTATAATTCTTGTATGAGTATGAGCATGTTAATAGACATCCCTATTTGATTTTTAACTGAACACATTTGGGAGCTGGATTTGATATGTATAATTAAGCCAGCATGGGGCAGAGCTGAAATAGATTGCTTGGCCACCTCTGAAGCTGCAGGTCTTGCAGTAATGCATCTGGTGGCTTTAAAGCTTCATGCTTAATTTGTTCTTGATTTGTTTCATATTTTGAAATGACAGAGAAGCTCTGCATGGAGACATTATAATGTGAGAAGTAACGTTATACTCCTGGTGCCATAGTCAGTAGATGACCTAATTTAGAACCACTTTATTCTCACTGTATTTATTAATAAAGTCCTATATTATCTTTTTCTCTTTTATTTGAATAAATTGATTCAGGTTTTATGATTGTTGAAAAAAGTGCTCTATTAATTTCTTATGACAGTGATGCCAGGGTGCTTGTCTGTGTGTATAACTTTAGTTAACTAGGTATTAATATGATAAAATTACAGTCAATTTGCACAGCTCTCTGCAGAAGCCTTCATAACGCTATACCTGATGGCACAATAACTGAAGCAGATGGGCTGATCTTGGCGTATTTGACATATTTGAAGGTGGTGTATTAAGTCTCGGTGTGCTCCCTGCGGCTCAGGCTTGGCTCCCACTAACAGTCATTCATCTTCACAGTCATCACTCACATCATTCACAGTCATGCCACCACCCCTCAAACCCCAAGGGTGTTGAGGGAGACTCATAGAGAGACACTGGTGGCTCCTTGAGTGGCACCATTATCAGAGCCCAGTAATGGATTACCTCAATGGTCATCCTGTCACGGTCAATGTTTGCTGTGACATTTCATGTAAAGTTCTCTTCCCCTGGTGAAATATCATATTGCAGCAGCCAGGCAGTGGTTGTTTTGCCAAATTGGTTGTCACTGTGTTGGCGGTCTAATGCCCTCCTCGTCCCCTCCTTACTCTTTCTGCCTGTCAGTCTTTGTATCATGCCAGTTTGACTAAAAGGACCTTGATTTATTTATTTTTTCATTTGTACAGTATTGCTGAATGGATAATAGTGTAGGCAAACAGAAAATGGGTAGCTGAGAAACACTTTTGGCTAAATACCTAAAGGACTTATAATTGGTGAAATGATGGAAAGATGTTTTAGTCCATGTTAAATAGCTTCTTTTTTTTTCCTTTTGCTGAAAAGAAAACCCACAAAGGTGTTTTCAGTTATCCTGGCTGTTTACTCAAACTCAATAAACCAATAACATTGTTAATGCTATGAGTCGTGGTGTCTTAACAATCTTAACAGAAGTGAGGGAGATGTCAATCCTGGTTTGTGCATGCCCACAGTTCACAGTTCTAATTGGGAAAAATAAGTAAAAACACCTGCACGTGCACAGCAATTCATACACTTTGATTCTAGTCACTTAAAATGCAAGTTCATTACTGTTTAAGAGATAATACCCTTTGAGCTAACTGTGTGAGCTCACTTTTTTTTCAAATTCATCTCATGGACAGCATCATCTCCTAGAAAGCTATTGTGCTGTTCATGGTACAGAAAATCACCACAGGCAAAATGAGTTTGACATTGGTCCATGGTACAGGCAATGGAGGGTGACATATCCAATATCGAGAGAGTGGCAGGGCTAAATATTTTTGTCAGGCCAGCGGCTTTAGTGTGAAAAGATGTGGATGAAGGGTTCATTTGGGTCTGGGTTTGAACGCCGCATTCTGGAAACTCAAACTCCAGGTAAATGCTTCTCTTTGGTCTACCCTTGTTGGAGGCAGTCACGTGGCACAGGAGCACAAATGTGCAGACTTTTTTAGCTTTACGCTAAAGACGAGGAGGCAACAGCAATGTCAACTGTCAGTCACTTTAGATTAGTCAATTATAACTGAATATTGAGCAGAAAATGTTAAAAACCTCTTTAAAAATCTGTTATGGCCTCCAAAAATCATCAATTAAATGACAGTACATGACAAATGGATATTAAATAACAAATGAATACATTCTGGAACCCGCAAAATTAACAAAATGTATATTTATATTAGTCTGTTGGTCCATTTTTAACACATGAGGATGGATATTACTATTAATGGAAATTAGCATTGTGATTACAATAATACTACCTTCACAAATGATCCATTTTACGTCACACACTTGTGTGCTCACACTTCTCTTAGCAACGATGGTGCAAATATAATTATCACTTTCATGATATATAGTAAGTTTATGATTAGATGTTTTTTATTTTTAAATGGAATAAATCGTAATATAGAATCACAAGACTTGAGTAAAAATTGCAGTACTTATTGAATTGTCCTGCATTCTTTACGTCATGTCAGCTTCCAAGCAGTGTTCTCCTTCTCTCCCTTTATTGGCCCTTTGCCACGTTACCACCACCAACTGTCCACTGGCACAATAGCATGAAACAGACTTCGGCGTGATTCACATATTTCCAACTGTGTCCACATTTGCATTTGCATTGTACAAAGAAAATGGGGACCTGCTTGTAAAAACAATACTTCGTAGCACTACTTTGTCTCCGCAGGGTGCCTTTAACTCTGTTATATGTATATATAGGTGTCTGTGATCATTGTAGGAATAGCAGTGGTGCAAAAAATACTGACTGTATATTTGTGTACTATGCACATTGTTGTAACCATTTTAAAAAGCCAGCGGGTAGATAAAGATGACCATATTGCTAAGCTGTTTTATTCTAAAAACTGAGAGTAGACGAGACAGATTCTAGGCTTCGCAGATAAAGTTTTGTCCATATCCTATGGGAGATAGGACAGCATCATTACTCATATTTGGAAGCCCTTGTGTATACCAAGCATATACTGCCAGAGCAGATATATTATAAGATACACAGGCTAGTGTCTAAAAAAATTCAACACTCTACCGTGCATTTAGGGACATTATGTGCCTTTGGCATTCTGGGTATTCCTGATTTTTTTTGGAATAGCCTCAGGATCATTCAGTAAAAAAAGATTCAAGTTTAAATGTTTGTACACAGTCTCTGTCTTGTCCATTACTGCTGTTTTAGTTTAACCATTGCTTGTAACGTTTTGGCTTTAGCCAGTTCACGCTGCCTGCTACTACACTGAGCAGCGAGTCAACTTCCTGCTGGGATAACAGCCTGGGGAGTGTGTCACACAGTGGAGGAAATAACCTGAGCAAATCGATGGACTGTTTTTTGAAATGCCAATCAGGCTTTGAACAGAGAGCAATTTGGATCAGCGTGAGCCGCCTGCACCTGAAGGTGTGAATCCAAGGTCAAACCTTTGTCACCCAGACAGAGCCTTGCAGTTTGAAAAAGCAGATAAACATATGTCAGGAAAGAAGCCTTGCAAGAGTGCCTAATGGAAGATAAAAATATCTTGTTTTGACCTTTTGCTTCACACTTTTATGGTCATTCAACAACCTGTCAAAGATTTTTTTCCATTGCTTTTATTAGCCAATACAATCACCTACATGAATAGTATCAAGCTATAAGTTAGTGAAAAGTTCCTCTTAGAGATGTTTGAATGTTTTATCTCTTTGTTTGCTGGTGCAGTATAGAGCTGTGGAGCATTGTAGATATACCATATGACATATGACAGGGTATGACTTATCTTTGAAGTCACTAGAGCTCTGCTTGGGAAGGCACGGTACTGTAAAGTGGAGGGAAAAGGCCATAGATGCAGATGCTGCTCCAACCTGTGCGTTCAACTGTTGGTCTTTATTAAGAGCCTGATGCAGCTCGTACAGACGTCCTCTAGCCAGTTTATCCACCTTTATCGACTCTTTTCCCTCATGCAGTGAGGTGAATCACAGCAACCTCTTGTTCTCGAATACAGCATGAAGAGATACAAGTCAATTTCTGGTCTTTCCAGCTCAAGGCTGTAACATCACACTGAGATCAATTTATAATATCTGTGTTTGTGTTACCCTGGCCATATTGTGTCGGGGAACATAGCGGATGTGTTGTATTGTGTGATGAGTTAATAGCTTATTTGCAGTTCAGCTCTCTTGGACTGCATCTGGAGTCTTTTTTTTTTTTTTCTACTCATGGAACCCAGACAAATCTTGGTTCACACATATGAGTAAGATAGCAGTTTTTGGCATTCATACATAAAACCCTGTATGGAAAAATGCCATGTCTATTCACACGTGAAATAACATGTTCAGGATAGATAAGGATTTTTTTTTCACTACAACAACAGCACTGCTAAAAAAAAAATGCAGAAGGTTGACAATTGTTGCCACAGTTGAAATTGGAGTGGTTTGACTGATTATCCCCAAGGTTTGAACATAGATCATAGAGGGACTGCTGGGGGAGACACCTGTACCCACATCAAACCCTCATGTTCTCCCATGGACAAGTCTGAGGCGACCATTACATTAAAATGTTAGGTGTAGTATAGTGTAGTGTAGTGTTTTTCTCACATGTACACATTACCTGTTTTGGTGTGGATTTTTTTTTATCCTGCAAGAATTTGGCTCGATTTGTTGAAACTTGAGGGTGAACTGGCTGACAATCAAATTACTTTTTCTTTTTGGTTTGGAGTGAGGATGAGCCATGGGGAATGATGGAAATTATTAATCTCACACACAGATTTAGAAAGGAATGGATCTCTCAGAAACCTTACAAACATAAAGACGATATCTCTGTTACAGTCTAACGTGAAGGGATTTTTGAATTGCTTTGCTCTGAACAGTTTTTAACACTTTAATTGCCTGCCACATAGTAAAGTTCATGCTCGTCCAAACATTTTTCATGCCAATGTGATTTCCACTCTTGGACTGCGATAGTTATTCATATAATCTTTCATTAAAGGCTAAACCCACTCACAGTATTTATATTTAGGTTTAAAGATTTTTTTCCATACATTATCACCCTGCCCTGCAGTCTGTTTTGTAAATGTGTGACAGATGACCTCTGTTTCACAAGGTGTGTATGAAGGAATTCATAAAGTTCCGTTAAGCAGAACACATCACCCAGTGATATATAAAGAGATTATTTATGAAGTTTCTTGACTAATTAGCAAGCATGTTGACAACTTGTGAAACTGCAACAGTATTTCTTGAAGTAGAAAGCAAAACAACAATATAGTTTTCTTAGTGAATTATGTTGTTATAGTGCCCTCAACTGTAAACTGCTAAATATTTAAAAACAAAAACCTACTTGTTCACTTCCCTGTATGTGTTATATAAATATAGCCGAATGAAAGTATAGGTCTTAAATGTAACTCAAGCTTTATTAAAAGTTTCTTAAACGTAATGTCTTTTACCCTGTCTGTCAGAGTAAGCAGCTAATAAAACAAAATCCATTAAACTGTAATTCTTTGCAGGCATTATAGCAATAGATGTTAATAACTTTTTATATATTTATTTAAATAAAACACTATCTTATCTGTGCCTCACTTCTAAAAAACGTATAGAAAAAGGTTAATGGATGATTTCACTGCTGTACTAATTGACATCACTACATGTCCATTTGTGAATTGGTGGAGTTCTTACTCTGGGAACATGGCCTACCATTAGCACCCTGCCATTTGCTTTGATGTGAAACTGTAAACAGTGGGCACAGCACGCTACTCACCAAATTAAAACACTAATTCAATTTGAAGGCTTTACAGTATGATAAATGTCAATATCAAAGTTGTGCACTGTGTCCAAAGTAAGCCCCTTAGTAGATTTTGCCCTTTAAAATGCATCCAGACTCATCATCAGAATAGCTTCTTATGAATTGTTAGCTTTTTATACCAAATAATAGGACCTGAATGTATTTTTCACCAAGTGTCAATACTCAAACTAACCATTTTTCCCCTATCTCATCTTTCAAGCCTAGGACTCCTATTTTTTATCAGTTTTGGTAACATAATTAGATATTGAACCAAGGTACTCACACAATAAATGGGAAGAAGAAAGATAGAAGCTACAAACGAGTCGATTTGTGTGTGTATGTGTCCCTAACCAGTAGAAGATTGAAATTCCATTACTTTCTTTTATTCCTCAGTGTGCACCCTTGATATTTACAATATTAGAGAGCTTTTGGTTTTGTCTCTTTGTAAGCAATATGGCTCCTCTCATTGCCCTACAGTGACAGCTGACAATACGTGAATAACTGCTTTTTATTATCCAGCTGAGGTTTATTTCAGCCCAACGCGGGTGGATCTCTTTGAGACTGCAGGTATAAGCATCACTCAAGCCATTCTTTGTGGAGGTTTCAGATATGTGGTTGCTTAGTGCAAATAATTACTTCTCCAGACCAAGACTGCCTTTGTGTGCTGAAGTGATGTGGAAAACTTTAGACAGTTTCCTCTGTTCAGACATGCTTCAATGCATGCCTAAGACCAGTCATACTTTTAATAAGGCTCTGGAGTCTAAAACATCCAGCGACCTCATCATCCTTTCAAATTTATAACTTCCTTTGAAAACACTCGAAAAGGGTCCCGTTATCTCTACAAGTCACAATGAGTTCCAAGCACATTGCAGCGAGATCCGCGACAAGACGCCTTACTCTAATTGTTTCAGTTGGCAGTAATCAATACGCAATCAGTTGTTATTTTTTATTTTGCCTTGTAAAAAAATGATTTGCTTGCACTTTTGCATTGTTGGCAATGTCACTGGGGGTAGACATACAGGGTGGTGGACATAACTGGAACAATCAGCACAAAATAATGCAATCTAATACAGCAGCCCTGCAACAACAACTATCTTTGTGAGGTTTATAATGTATGCTCTGTCAAGGTGTTGAATTACCTCTGTGGTCTCAGTGACAATTACAATCACCTATGTGTGCTATTTAAAGTCTCTGTAAAGGTAATTCCAAGAATGTGGAGTTAGAGGTTAAAACAGTTTTTCACCAGTTTTCAGTCCAGGATTTTTTGGGCGGTCCTTAAAGGGTGGCTCGATGACACGCTGAGGCCACCCTGAGCATACCCCTGCACTAGCTGAAAGATAGAGATTAATTAATCTCGTTCAGAGTGTTTCAAAGTCAGTCATGTCATTTTCTGAACTCATCTGACGCGTTGCAGTCACTTCAGAATTGCTGCTTGACTGTTCCCATGAGTGGGTGCGGCTTCGGTGCATACAGCGGACACGCCCCCACAGTCCTGGAGCTGAGAATACTGCTCATTTACCTGATTTTAACACCTCATTTAATAAACCTGGCGATATTTTTAATCATTCAAATTTGGCTGGGTGGTTAATAACACTTTCTTCTTTGGTCTGACAAACTCGGAAAACGCATATTTCTTACTTCACTCAGACTATAAAGAATAATGCAATGAAGGCACAGCTTCCCATAATATCTAATAATAATATCTTCCTATAATAACGTATACTCTTTCTTTAGAATTTTCCATTATTCACAAATTGTGGGGTGCAAAGAGATGATTTTCAGGCCTGAAGCTGTTAAATAGAATATCAACAGGCAAGATGTTGCTGTCAAAATGATTAGGTCTTACGCAGCTGACTGGCCACACACTGGAATAATAGATTTAACAGCCAGAAACAGATGTGTTGATTTGATCTTGTAAACATTTGCACATTCCCGGTAATAATCTGTTCTCCTTTTCCAGCTATAGATCCTCAGTTCTATCACACTGATGATACCTAGGGAGTCTCTTTATGAGTAAAAGTTAGAAGTCTCAAAAGTTTTCTTTGGCCCACTAATTGCATTCTCTGTTATCCATCAGATTCTCAACATCCCCCCAAAAAATGTCAAATTAGCTGCCAGGAAGTTGAACCTTGTCTTTCATTCAAGTTTGAAGTCTTTCAACCTCAACAGTTTGTTCAGTCTTGTTTTCTTTGAGACTGATTCATTAACAAGTATCTCTAAATGAGGTATTTTTTGACACGGGGGAAGAAGTTACTTTTTCTTATATTAAATCTTGGATTGAATCTTTCTGATCCGTTCATCCCCTGCAGCCTGTTCAGAATGCAGCAGCCAGGCTTTTGACAAGAATTGCAAAAAGTGCCAAACAATTCGCATTTTTGCAGCGATACATTGGCTTCTAGTTTATTTTTATTAATCACCTTCAAAACATTCTCTCTAGCTAGTTTCTATCAAGGGTTCTTCTGTGTATCCGTATGACCTCAAATCAGCAGACAAACCCCATCTCTCTCTTCAAAAGTGAAGTCAAAAGGAGGCTGAGCATTGCCAGTGTGGTCCCTTAACCACCAAACAACATGAGCTGCAATGTGAATGTCAAGATCTATCTTTCTTAAAATGAGAACAAAAAAAAACCACAGAAAAAAAGTTTTAAAAATGTGCCGCACCGGTGGAGATAAGAGCAGATCTGCCTCTCAACCAACAAAACATCTACTTTGGAAGTGCAAAATCACTGGGGATCATGCTGGGGCAAATTTAGGGCTCAAGTCAATTGATTTTACCCATTTGGCAGATGTTTTTCACATTAAGTATTGTACCATGCGTATTTCACAAAAAAAAAAAAGAAAAAAGAAAATTGGCCACTCAGACTTTTCTGCAGCTACTCTACAGCAGATTGAGTCTTAAACTATTTCACAGTTATAATGTTTCCAGGGCCATCCATCAGGCTAGATGGTGCCAAAATCTGTGTGACTCTCCCAGATAATGACTTGTGGAATGGTCAAGCTGGGCCTATAAATGGGAAAGAATCTCTGTGTGGGGCCAGTCTTAGAGGCCGGAGATCTCACCTGCTGGGAGCATACACGGCTTATTAAGAGGAGGCCTGTATGATTAGCATTCTGAAAACAGGACAGAGAAGCACAGGTGGATGCAGACACATGTGCACCTACAGTATCTGTCTGTCTGGACAATTCGGGGATGATTATATAAAAATGAACTGCCTTTTAAAATGGTTTGTAGTGTTAGTATCAATGCACAGATTCATCATTCTCTGGTATTTCTGTGTCTGCTGTCTAAGAAAATCAATATAACATCAACATACAGTATGTCCGTGTACTTAGCATCCCTGAGATTGTCGGTTTTCATTCCCTTGAAAATAAGAGCTTGACTGGTGAAATGTTCTCACCCATTCTTTGAATCCTGATGGTCTAGACTGTTTGTCATTAGGATTTAATTTTTAATTTTTTTTTAAATTAACCATCATCGTCTTATTTATTGCAGCTCTTCTTGTCGAGTTACCTGCTTGTTTAAACTCAGCTTTAAAGACTGAAAATTAGGTGTTTAGAGATAACACAAGCATACAATTCAACAGTGAAGCAAAGCTTATATTTCCACGAGGGATACAGATAAAAAAGCAGAAATTCTCATTAGTGCAGCTTTTATCTTTGTTGCAAATGTTGGACTGTCTCTTCCCTGCTTTGAAAATGAAGACGGTAAAAACAGCATGATGTGTTACATTTGGGAAATGTTCCTTCGAGTTAAAAGTTCATGAGTTAGTTATCTTTGAAAAACATAAAACTCATACAACACTGCACCTTTCTTGCATCAGTGTCAAGGCCATCTGTGCAACAAATGTCAATCTTATCCAATGCAACTATTGATAACACTCTCGGATTTTGTCAGAATTGCACCAAGAATCCCAAAAGACTTGTTAACTGATGAAAGTCTTCACATATACAAGCATGTGCCTTCAGCTACCCAAACCGATGGACCAGCACCAACTACCTCAGATGATACAATTGCTGATTTTGGCCTTATGAATATGCTGGCGGATAGCGGGGTTGGCATTGGTGCTTCTGTGGCCCTTTATGCCAGTGTGGCAGCAGGTGTCACACCTGGCTGTGGCCTGGCAGACTATTAGCCCATTTATCACGGGCTGTCCACATGCCCAGAGGAGAAAAAATTTGATTTTTTTACCTCCCTAATGTGGAATGGCCATTTTACCAAACACTGCATGAACACCCACTGTTGACCCAGTTGTATTCAACCATGTATTTCCACCATTACACATAAACTTACTAGTAACAGTGCTAACCTTGTTGAGCCCGTCCCCATTTGGGTAGCATGAGCCATTAGTGCTGTGACGAGGGTGTGATCCCTCACTGGCTTCCCAGCATGGACATTAGCATATGATCATGGTCACTCCCCTCTGAATAGAGGACCAATCTACCACCATACATTTACATGTAAATACAAATATGAAGACACAGTTTTATATATTTAGAAATGGCTACAGAAAATGAACTGATTGAGGGGCTGTGTCATGTAAATCTCCAATTTTTTTTATATCAGTCCAATATATGAACCAAGAAAGAAAGTCTGTCTGTCATGATGAATTCATAAATTGCTATGTCTGGTTACTGCCTTTTCTAAACGTCACAGTCAAGAATGAACTTCCATGCTCAGAATTTAAAGGTCTGTGTATAAGCGCGACGGGCTATTTCTTGGACTGCAGCGAGGAGTAAAATGCACTTAGTCTGATCGACTGCATGCTCCACTACCCTCAGAAAACTAGGCTATTGCCGTTCTCTGCGTTAATGCAAAATGAAGTAAACTAGCAAGCCGTGGTGAATGGCTAATCATGATACCAAACTGTCTGAGAAGTAATGTGCGTAAGCATTTTGGATGTGTCACCATAGATGGAAACTTTGTGGATAATTGTGAAGCTGACATTTAGAATGCAACTCCCTAACAGTAATGTTTCCATAAGAAACCTCAAATCAGCTGTTAAGCTTGTCACTCATGAGGCAGAAGAGGAACCCCAAAACGAACAAAGGAGCATCAATTCTTTGCCAGATTTCAATTTCCACGGTCCGCCGGTCATTCAAGATATTATTTTTTCTTTTTGGTTCCTGCTCATTATCAAGTTTCACCTTTTCTCAGCAGCCACCTGTCATGGTGAGTGGGGTGGTTAAAAAAGTGACATCAATGTGCACCTTATTTTTGTTCATTGTCGCTGGATGCAGCACTACCAGAGAATGAAGCTATCTTTCTCTGGTGGTCCTTTTTTCCCCTTTTTGATTAACGTTGTATGTTTAAATATAACAATTTCATTATTTCATCTCATAACAAAAGGTAATACCCAAATGTATCTTTGGCATCTTATATACTTGGCTAAAAAAATGATAGAATTGTTCTTTTGCTTGAAACTAATAGCCCCATGAGTCCAAATTTTAAGGTGTTGTTTTTCTCACACCATGTTCGCACTGGTCTATACAGATGTCAAAATACGCTACACAAGTTTAAAAAGAAAGAAAGAAAGAAAGAAAGAAAGAAAGAAAGAAAGAAAGAGAATGTGTTGCTCTTCCCTTGCACAGTCTGTGTGGGCTGTGCTGGCTGAAGTCAAAACAAACACAATTGTACCCGTGGCCGGCAGTCGGTAAGAGGCAACAGCATCTGTCGAGGAAAGCTGTTATTTGTTTTCCTCAACTTTTCCGGTTTTCTTTCTCCCTGGACAACGCTCCACCTTGCTAAGAGGAAGACATAACACAGAACGGAAAAGCAAAAATGCCAGCTGTGACCCTATAGGGCTGTCTAATGTTTATCCCGGCCCAGCGTCCGTCAGCTGTCCAATCTGTCCGAATGAACATGGTTAACAAGCACCTGTGTGTTTACTCCTCACCTCATCTACAGTGTGAGAGAAGCTGTAGAAACTAAGGGCGGATGGGAATCGGTAGCTAGCTATCACACACTCTGGGGGAGTTACTCAGGTATTCATCTGTGATCCTTTCTCTTATTGTATTTATTTATTTATTTTTAATTGACTGGAATGGAAGCTCAGAAGGGTCTAACCAAGTAATCACGCCAGCTTGAACTTTGATGCACATAAATAAGTCAGTGAACTTTTCTATACTTGAGTTCCCCTGAGCAGGCAATGAAATCAGCAAGGATTGCAGAAGAGCTTCTTTCTCACTCTACTAGTTCAAGGAGATTTTTTATTATTTTTTTTCATTTCCGGAGATCACAGCAAACATTAGTGCTCCGTAATGATTTGAGTGGTGAGATGGTGAAAGTCGGAGCACCAGTAGGGGTAGCTGTGTTTGTGAAGCATAGGCTTGATTTCTCCCTGTTTTATTCGACTAATCTCAGTTGTTTGGATTTGATGTTTGATCCAAGCTCTCCACTTCATTTTACTATGCGTCTAGTCTGCGGGAACACTTAATCCGCCAGAGTTTCAGCTTTTAAATAATTTTGGTTTTCTGCTTTCCTCTTTAGAATAAGAAATAACTCGCCCATCATTCTATGTAGACATCCCAAAGATGGTAAATAATGTATCGGTGTTGAGCTCCTCAGAAATGGAAACTGTTAAATTAACTATTTGCTACACTGAATATTTGCTTTCATTATAGATTTTTCACTGCTTTGCTTTACCCACTGTATTCAGCTCTTCCTTGTGTGCCTTGGCTCATTTCGTCTTGTCAGGTTCTGGTCGTGTTCCCTTTATCATTTGTTCCTTAAGGTATGCAAGAAACAAATTACAAGGTATTGCCTTTGCAAATGTGCACCTTGTTTTTCATTAGTATGGCTGGACTAATACAGGGTTTACTGACCTGGGAACAGCAGGTGTACTCCACCGCGCTGGCACCTTTGAGCAGCAGCACTTCATTAGTCGAAGCAATTACTTTTGGGCAGTGGAGGTTTCACCTGGGCTCCGTGAGTGTGAGTGAGTGTAATGAATTGAGAGTATGGACCAACACCTCATGAACAAGTCACAGTGACCCCTCAGTGATTGAGAGGGATGGAAAAGTTTTCTCTCGTTCTTTGTAAGAACATTGAAGTATGAGCGTTTTAAACATGATCATGGTTTGAAAAAAAAAAGTTAGATTTCTTTTCATGTTGTTTTTTTTATAATAATGATTTGCAGAACTCGAATGGAATATCCCTGCTGTCGCCTTTGTGACATATTTTGCGAGGAACACAAAAGTATCATCCACCGCGAAGCTTCCCTGTTTATTTCCCATCTAAACACCCCTCTCATCTACATAATTATATCCTCCCAGTGCACCTTTGGTATTATTCTTTATCACCTAGCATAATAAACTCTTAGTCCCCTTGTTACCAAATTATATAGTTGCTATAAAACCCTACAGTCACTGCACTTGGCTGCTCCCCTCTTGTGACACATTCAGTTGATCATCAACAACATCATCAAGATTTCCAGGCCGACTCCGTCTCATGGTAAATAAATACACATCCCATGATCCCATCTGGTCTCTAACCTCTCTAATTGACGCTCCGCTTATTAAAAAAAAAAAAAAAGAAAAAAGATGAGGTTTAGGCCCTAATTAGCTCATGAATAATTTGTGCTAAGTCAACAGGTGACTAAATTTCAAAGTTTACTGCTGTGCACCCCGCGAGACAAACTTACACGGCCCGTGAATGCAAAAACAAGGCCAGCCAAATGTAGGGCATTGCTCCTGCTCGCCCTCCTCGCCTCTCATGTGACTCAGACAAGGCCAGGGGAAGCAGACATATGTGTTCTGCTACAGGGCTTAGCTGTGTAATGTACACCACCTGTGTGCTTCGTAGCTGTTGTGTGACAGTACTGTGGCTACAGTCGCTACGACAGGCTCAGCAGAGGTCATTTGCATACTTTATGACTCTAGGTAAAAGGGGATGGTGGATATTAAAGGTAGGCAGGGACTGTGTATGTGTGTGGGGAAGAGAGAGAGGGATATAGGGAAGGAAAGAGATGGTAAAGCGTGGCTTTATACGTGAGTCAGGACCGGCAGTTCAGAACTGGTCAAATCCATCTCTAGGCCTTAAGATGTGCTGATGGGTGAAAACCAGAAAGCTTGGAGGTAGGTTGTTTTTGACAGTTTGTTTTCTCTAACAGGACACATGTTTTGTAGCCAAGCCTCCTGTGATGCTGTTTTTCTTCTGCTGCTGTTGTTTTTGTAGCTCGCTCTCTACTCCTGAGGGGAGCTCAGGCTCATGCCTGGGTATCTATACACTCGTCTCTGTTTTTTCCCTTCGCCTGGCTTGTCTGCAGTGGATCAAATAGAGTGCCCCGCTTATCTCATTTGAAAAGCATTTAATAAACTGGTCTCCGGGCTGGCTCCCCTTTTTAAAATGGAAATGAAGCAGCTTGGAAGGAATTTAAAGGATTTCACCGGATACCTTTTTTGCGGTTACACAATAAGAGAGGAAAATTAAACACGTATTGATTTGTGTTTTGTTATCGTTATTGACCGAATACCAGGAAATCTGAACATGCTCATACTGGAAGGGCTTGGTTTGCTGAGTCAGAGAGGGGAAGACCGTGAACTTTACCCCATGCTGAGCAACATTACCTGAATGCTAATGATTTACACTGAGCCCAAACTGATGTAACAAGTAGTAAAAAGGATGTGGTGTACCTTTGTACAGTATACTGTATGTGCAAAACAATGTTTTCTTGAATGACATGTCCTAATGGTTCATTAAGTCCCCTTCTTTTTTTAAATTATTATTTCATTTGTTTCTAATGAATGACTAATTAGCTGCTGAAAGTGATTGACATGTTGCCCCAGGAAGCACAGCTACCTGAGCTTAGAAATATTGCTTCTCTTAAACTAATTACCTGTAATGACTGACTTAATATCGGTGATATCATTTTGACAGACTCCAATATTACAGCTTAAGTCACTGTGATTAAAGGGTGGCGAAACGGTTGAATTGTTTACTGAAGTAGGAACACGCTTGATTCTTGATGGAATAAGTCGAGTTCTATCAGTGCTGACTTTGACTCAGTGTGCGTACTTATGTCTTTCAATCACACACAAGGACACAGACAATTAATTCTCGTAAAAAGGCTTTTAAAAAGTTTTTAGGATGGGAATTACACACCAGCTGTTACCACACAATCTGATTAAGACTACTCACGTTAGGGGCTGTGTTTAAAATATATTTAATAAGCAGTGTAATTAAATGGTTTTCAAGAAAAGAAGCACACTCGTCTCTCGCTCTGAACAAAGATCCCTCGTGCAGGTGCGACAAAATTCCCCAGATTTATTTGTTCTCCTCAAAACTAACATGAGTGCAAAAGTGCCGGTGTTGCTGACACCAGAGTGCAGCAGCGTAGTGTTGCCACATTGTCCTCTCAAGGCATAATTTTTCATCCCAAATATGTAATCACGGTTGTATGCCCCTGTCAGTATAGCAAGTAAATGAATAGGTGTGTAGTATTATTTATCTTCCCTTACACTGCTTTCAGTGTGCATTGATTCATTTGTTGATGTGGACACTGATTATATATTTACAATTTTATAAAAAAATATAATTTTGGGGCACAGTAGGCCTATTATCTGCTATGTGATTACATTTGTTGAATGAAATATTTCATATTTACACTACAGGCTGTTTCTGTTAAATATATTGTGACTAAATATGCCCTGATGTCAGGTCATTAGATGCTTTGTGTTGGCACACTGACCATATTGTTACTTTAGAAGTTTGCATTGTTGCTGTGTAATGATGTGGATAGTGGGGGCAAGGCTGAGCTATGAGATGAACTTCCTCCAAAAAAATAACAGTAGTGTATGCCAGAAGGACTTATATTGCTGAGAATTCAGTGTGAGGGTCTGGAAGATAATCAAGATCCATCTTTGGGTCAATAAACTCTCTTCCCTATCGGCTTGGCAGAGCTGGCACAGGGACAGGCAAGAGAGGTGCCCCAGGGAGAACAAGGTGCTGATAGCCAGTATAAGCAAGGTTTAAGCTGCTGTAGAAAGCCTATGGATATTGTGCCCATGGACTTGGGCTGTCAAGTACCACTGGCTGAGATTGTGGTTGAAACTTTTGAAAAAGCTAGGCTACAGGAATCAGACAGAGGGGATAAAAAGAAGTTATAGCAGCATGGCTGTAGCTGTAGCAATGAATAGAAAATGAAAGCAATGTGATGATGCACTGGTGCCAAATATAGAGTTACAAGGACCAGAGAGGTCCAAATGTGCCAATACCAGTGTCCAGGGCTACTGGATTCTGTGAATCTTAAGCTCACAATGCAACAACATTGAGCATTGAGCGAACAAGTGGATTAGGGATGGTTTTTTGGGTTTTGTTTTTTTTAGCCATGAAAGTGGGTCACTGGTAAAATCCATTGTAACTACCTTAAATTTAACCTTCATTCCTTGTGAAGGAGCAAGCAAGGAATTATAAATATTTCAAACCCATTTTGAAGCCTGTATAGCTGATTTTTTTAAATATTTAAAGCACAGTTTTTTGGCAAATCATTTATAGAATTGTTGATATGTGATGAAAAAATAATTTGATATGTTCTTCAGGTGTATCAAACATTGTATTTGCACCGTATCTTATTAAAGTAGTACATCTGATGAGGTATTCGAGTAATACCCAAAAGTAAGGCTGAAACTTGTGCTTCCTAGGGCAACATGTCAATCACTTTTAGCAGCTAATTAGTCATTCATTAGAAACAAATGAAATAATAAATACAACAAGAAGGCGACTTAATGAACCATTAGGACATGTCATTCAAGAAAACATTGTTTTGCACATACAGTATATTGTAAAAAGGTACACCACATCTTTTTTACTACTTGTTACATCAGTTTGGGCTCAGTGTAAATCATTACAATTCAGGTAATGTTGCTCAGCATGGGCTAAAGTTCACGGTCTTCCCCTCTCTGACTCAGCAAACCAAGCCCTTCCAGTATGAGCATGTTCAGATTTTTATTGAGTGTGCGTGCAAGGCGCACACTATATGTTATTAGTTCTATAATCACCTGGAAATAAGAATTGTTGTCTTAAAATTAGTCCTTTATTTTTACTTCAATGGAGTCCGCCATGTTGAACCACCATTTTTCTACAGTAGCCCAGAAAAGACAAACCTAACACTAATCTAGATTTGTCCTTTTGGTTTTTATGTTTTGGTTTTGCAGCCAGAGTTCTTCTTAAATGCTTGGAACAAGAGGGTGAGGCATGGGAGAGTATTCATGTGGTTGCAACTTCACCTCTAGGTGTCACTAAATCCTACACACTGGATCTTTAATTGGTGTTCTCTTAATGCCCCTTTTTTGACGTTTAATCAGTTCAGATTCTACAATGAACTACACAATCAGGGGTCATAAATTGCACAGCAATTAAATCACCAAAATGATTAGGCTGGTGGTCACAGAATGTTGTGATGTATCATAATGTATCAAACAAATACACTATTAACTCAGAACATATAACCTGAGTATCTCCTTGAGCCTTCCTTCTCACAGTGTGCAGTCTGAATTCCACCTGCAGCGAGGTTGTAGGGGAGCTTATGACAGGGATAGAGCTAGAAAAAGAAAAGAAGCAGATTGAATGAAGTAGCGCAGGGACCATTATACCCTTCAGAGGGCTATAGCAGACCCATTGTAACGGATGTCACAGACATTCTCTGCTGTCCTCTGCTCTCATGCTGTATGACAAATATCTGTTTACTCTTTCGATCATCCTAGAGGCTGAAATAATGCACTTTGCTGTCCCTTGTCCCCAAACGCCAGGCATGAATCAGCACTTATACCCTCTCGATACCCCCCCCCCCCCTTCATTTTAGTATCACTGCTTTCTCTCCCTTTCTCCCTTCCTTGGTCTTTTCATGCGGCTTTCTTTGGAACTAATGACACCGTGAAAAGCCGATGCCGGCGCCTGATGGCCGCAGTCTTGTGAAACACAAGTCCAGAAAGTGACAAAAAGAACTTATTTCAATTATTCTCTTTGCTCCCAGCTGTAGATTAAAAAGATGATCTGGAAAACGCTCTTCACACTGTACGGTTTTTGTTCTCTGGAGAGGGCTAGTGTTCATTGTGTTTTGCAACACTGCGGCTGCAATGCAAATCGCAATCATCCCCCTCTCTTGTTACTCGTTATCTGTTCTTTAGATATGGAATTGAAAAAGAGTCCTTGAGCTGGGCTATCTTTTACAGCCACATCTCTTTTCTCAGATCGCAAACACATTTTCGACGTATGGGTTGAGTATATTCTTAGAGATGTTGTTTACCCTTCATGCTTGACGTGAGTTCAGAGTGGAGGTGGTACCAGGCTGTCCTTCTCTTGTGCATTTAATGTTTCAGAAAACAAGCCTTGAAAGTGCAAGCAAATGCAACACATACTCAATTATACAAGCACTGATGGCACTGAGTGGTCATGCGTACACTAGGCCTCTGTGTGATGACCCAGGTTGGTTTACCCTTGTACAGTTCTATATTCTCCTCCCTATACAGAGTAAGCCATGAACTGAAAGCTAAGGCAAATAATGAGTACAAGAAAACCTTCTGTGGAGGAGGTGATGTGATTGTAGTACATTCCTTCTACAGCAGTCTCTGTTAAATGTCAACAATATGTACAGTAATGCATTTGATAGCTTAGCAACAGCAATAAGAACCTCTGCAACACTACAAATTGGTATCCCGAATAATACAAAATGTTAGTCAGGAGTGTCTATGCTCAGCTAGTTACCATCTCACCAATTCTCAACATTCTGTGACAGATTATTGAATGGCCTTGAGCGCTCCGATTCTTTAGCCCATTAGAGCTCTCGTTTGGCCATTTGGAAGTGAGAGAGCCTCAGCTTTCCCATGACAGTAAATAAAACATCCATGAAGTAGCAGTAAATAATGTAAACACACAGAGGGAAGATGGAACCAGTACAGAAAGAGGAAATGGAGCGTTAAAAGGTGGCACATTTGTCAGTACTACCCTTGGGCTAAAAAGCACATCCACATCCCCACCTGCCCCACCTTGTACACATAGTCTGATCTTAAAAGACTCCACAGAGCATCAGCAGAAGTGCTGTACAACCTGTTTTAAACACAGCCAGGTAACTAACTTCAATATTAACTATTAATAATTCTGTTCTTTGAAGGTTTCGGAGCATTCCCTTCCATTTTAAAGTTTTTGGACAAAGTCTACTGCATGTGTATTTTAGTAATTCATCTTTTCAGTTCACAACATGGAATGAAGATATAGTTTTTAATATAAAATATGAAAATCTATAGGTTAAAAACATATTTTCAAGCTAATTACTGTACTTATATAGCACCTTTCTAGTCTTCCGACCACTCAAGGCACTCTTAAATCAGACATCTCATTCATATACTGACAGCAGAGATTGCCATGCAAGGTGTTAATAGCTCATCAGAAAGAAATTAATCACGCACATTAATGGATGACCTGCTCTACCTTCTGAGCCACAGCTGCCCTTATATATTGATATATATAGTAACATTCCTGCGGTGATCAATAGGACCTCACGGTTGTCTCCCCTTTGACTACAGTTCATTTATCGGCCTGTCAGTTGTGGAGTTTTTTAATAAAGGTCATACTTGATGTAGCAGTGTAAAAATGTCATGGCAGATCTATTTGTTTATTATCTGTATAATCAGTGTTCAGTGACTAGTAAAAGCTGCAATAAATATTTAACAGCAATCTTTGGTTCACATGAAAAGTGAGGCAGTTGCCCATATAGGTTTTGTCTTTTATTTTACTCTGGTCAACAAAAAAAGACTGATTAATCGACAGAGAATTTGTAGTGACAAAGAGAGACAGTATACATTGCCTCATCCCCTTTTATGAGAAAAGAGATTTCGGTTTTGACCTAATAATTTTAGATGTAGTACATTAAGTAAAACAACCACATGGTCTTTAATAAAGATTCTTATCCTGTAGATCCATGTGCTGAGACATTTTCCCATCCTGAGATTTGCTGAGTGTAGGTTATAATAATTCTTAGAACAGGTGCTGCACCATAAGCCCTAAGGCCTGGGGAAGTGAATGATTAGTGGCACTCCCCCAAGATGCATTGCTCCTCTGTATTAAAACCAAACTCTGCCTTTTATTCCCTCCAGGGTTTATTAAGTGGGCCAGTTGCCATAGCGACGCTTTGGCAGGATATTGCCAGGATAAGCCGTAATGGGTCTCCTGACACAGTTCACTCTGCTCCTGTGGAAGAACTTCACTCTCCGGAAGAGACAAAAGGTACACTTGTGCTCACCATCCCCCTTTGCAAATCAGCGTATATCTGTTAAAATTGGTCAGCAATGGAGGGAAAATGAGAATATGGTCCCAGGGTTGTGTTATCAAGGGCAACTAAGTTATTCATGGGTGGGTCAGGTAATAGGAGGGATTTACAATGAAAATTGTCTCCTATAGAAGTAAGCCACCTTTAACTCTCCCACAAGGGAACAAGAACAATCTTACCTTAATGCTAACCAATTTTAAGTGTCACCTTCAATTTTTGGAGATCTATCTCTTGTGCACTTTATGTCACATTGGCTCTTTTTTAGTTTTAACAAAGCCAGTGTTTGGCCTAATAGATTGGGAGAGGGAGTGACGAATGTTAAATTCTTTGTTTGAAGGGCAAACACTCTCTCTGGCTCTTCTCGCAAACTCACGGTCACAGTTTTGTCCTCAGCAATGTTGCACAAAAGTGTAGTATCACTGCAGTTTGCAAAAATGTCACCAGGCAATTAATGGTTATTAATTTTTACTCTTCGACTGGAAGCTCAAATACAGCCACTGACATTTCCTTTTTTTTCTTTACCATGCACTTAAACTATCTCTGCCCCTTTAACTTCAGCTGAAATTTTAACTGCTTTCATCATTTACAGTTCAACTGATGTTTTAACTGCTTTCATATATCACACTTCCACTGACAGGTCAACTGCTTTCGGTGCTTATTCTACAAATGTTAAAGCAGTTTGCCTACTTTAGGTGTGATGTGAGTTGACAACTGCCTAGAGTTAAAATTTAACTGCTTTGGGCTCTTACACTATACATGCTTTCAGTGCATCAACTTCAATGATAGTCAACGAGACAACTGCTTTCAGACATTACACCTGTTTGCACCTTTGATTGTCTTGAAGTCATTTAGCCTTGTCTAGTTTATAGTAAGGTTTCATCACTGAAAATAAGGGAAAATACTTCAAATACAGATAACTGTCTAAATTACGTTGATTTAAAGTCTTTCAAAATATGTTGGAAAATAGTTAACGTGAAAAGACTTTGAACAACATATTACTGAAATGTGGAGTTAGAGGTTAAAACAGTTTTTTACCAGTTTTCATTCCAGGATTTTGTGGGCGGTCCTTAGAAGGTGGCTCGATGACACGCTGAGGCCACCCTGAGCAAATCCCTGCACCCTGAGCAGAGAGATAGATGAATTCATCTCGTTCAGAGTGTTTCAAAGTTGTTACAATCGTGTCATTTTCTGAACTCATCTGACACGTTTCAGTCGCTGACAGATTTTGAGACCTGTTTTCATAAATTTGAAGATATTTTTGGTCTGACAAACTCAGAACACATTTATGCTTACTTTAAATGGACTTTAAAATTAGATTAAACTTTTTTTAATGGGGATTGCTGGTTTTAATATATACCTGGTTTTAATAACACATAATATGTTAACCCTGCTCATAAGAGTAAGTCTCTTTCGTCCCTTTGCCCAGACCAGTTACCTTAACCCCAGTCATTACTTTCTCATTGTCCTAACAGACACTAGCCTACACATGAACAGCCAATGATATATGGTGGATATTATTGCCTCTGGTGTCACCCACATTGGCTAAGAGGTCACATGCTGCAGGAAGATAACAGTCGCACCATGTGTTGCAACAGCATCTCAAAGGGTCAGGACAAGTTGTCAAGGAATCTAGTTAGCCACATGAGTCATTTCTGAGGCAGATATATCTGTTACAAAGAGCTGCGTGTTTTCTTTGATTTATACCCTTGCAGTGAAAACAGGAATTATATCCACCCACTTGTTTTGTTACACACGCAGAGCAGTGCGTCTATAGAACAAAAGACGTCTTTCCCAAAAAAAGTCCTCTTTCATCAGAATTCATACTTTCTTGGAATGCATCAAGGCAAAATCATTTGCAAATGTATAACTTTGTATCCGGGAAACATTCCCCTTGTTAATTTTTATCAACCTGCCAAAAGAGCCTGCTGGTATCTCTTGTGTAGGGAAGAAATATGTGCCTACTTTCCCCCTAAAATATGTAAAGGGACAGTGGTGGTTTTCTGCATGAGATGTGGAATATTTGGCCAATGTCAACATGAAATATTGTTATTAGACAAAACCAGTGGGAATTAGCAAGGACAATGGTGCTTCTGGAGGGCTTGTGGAGGTTAATGACCAATTATATGAATGCCTCACCAAGCATTTTAAGATTTTATAACAGGCATGAAACTGATTTTATGGTCCAGTATTTCACATAATTTCATAGGAGGAGATTATCTATTCACAAAGACGCTAGTGTCCAATGGCAAATGCCTGGGGAGCCAGACATTGAGAAAGTCCCCATGATCTCCGTGTTCCCTCTCGATGCCTTTTCTTTGGAATACATTATGATAATTCACCCTCTCAGCAGAACTACATCCTCTCTGACACACAGACTGGAGGGAATTAAAGGACAGAATTAGAAATTCTATCTAGTTTTTTTTTAAATATATGCAATATGATTTTCTGTAATTTTCCCCTCTGTAATTCATTGACAAAAACAAAATTATGGAATTGAAATTTCACTATATGCCATTGAACTAAATGAAATGTGTTCAACCCCCAGCCCTCATCTCTATTCCACTGCACAACCCTTACTTAAATTTATAAGATTCCTATGGTGCAGTGGCATAACGAGCAATATGGATAGTATTTTCCTTCCCTCTGCATGCCCTTCGGTTTAATTATGAAGACAACAACCTGAGTATAAATGTCTTCTCTTATTATTTGTGTTAATATGTGTCATCAGACAGAGTGTCTAAACATGTCACCAAAGTAGAAGCATGGAATTGGCTGACTGGAGGTTTCCAGCTGGTTCCCTCTATGCAGGTCACTCCTCTAGAGATGTTAGGAGGGATGAGTGTGCAGGCAGACCAGGTCAGCTGAGGTTGGTGGAGAGGGCTCGACGGGTGAGAGCATGATTTTGGCAGGGGGGATGTTGAGCGATGGTATGCCAAGGGACCCGTAAAAGCATAGATGGCAGAGCATGTTGGGTTGAGAGTCATGGAAGAGTGAGCCGCAGCATTGTGAGAGCTCACTGGATGTCATCCGTGGTGGATATTACTCCCTGCTAAACATGCTTCCCCACAGGGATGAATTGCATTTATGAAGTGAAATCTACTGTTG
The DNA here is from genome assembly GCF_000972845.2 of Larimichthys crocea. Classification (NCBI taxonomy): domain Eukaryota; kingdom Metazoa; phylum Chordata; class Actinopteri; family Sciaenidae; genus Larimichthys; species Larimichthys crocea. The sequence continues at coordinate 9,175,947 of NC_040013.1, forward strand.
CACAAATGTTACTTGGCCTTCAGCTTTTAGAAGTGCACATTACATGACTCATGTAAAGAAACGGGACTGCTTTGGTGCTCTTTAGTACTGTTTCCACAGTGACAGCAGTGGTACCATAGATGTGTTTGGAAAATATATTTGCTTATACATATAAAAACCCAATGTGCTTAAGATGTATATGTGAAACCTCCAAACTCTGAAGTCTTGGTATTTGTCTTAGGGGAAAAATCTGAGAAACAACCCGGTGAACAGGTAAAGTCTTGAAGTTATCCATTTGTGTTTTATTTATTTTTTTCTCTCTTCACCCATTCCCTGAGGTTGAAATAAAAGTCTGGCATGTTACATGGCACGCTGCCTGCCCTCAGGTATTAAAACGGGCTGTATTAAAGCAAAGGAAGTGGCTGGTAAGGAGATGATAAGACGTGTGTGATAGCTTTGGTTTGGAGAGTCGCAGGCAGAGGCTGCTCTCTCAATCCTGTTAGTACTTTGTGCAAAAGCAAGACTAACAGCACTATGAACACACTCATGGATACACACAGGCTCATGACGTCTTTTTAGTCAATCATTAACAGACATAACAGCCTCTGTTTACTTTTCACTCCGCACATCTTCACATCCGTCTCATATCTTTGGAGAGATTTGCTTTGATGATATGAGCAATGTCATACTTTTTTTTTATTACTTGTGAGAAAACAATACAAATGATGTCAGCCATAATGTGTTTTTCAAATATGTATCTCATAAAGTCATTATAAAAATAAAAGCACTTCTTCTTTGTGCAGGTGCGGCTGGTCGTAGAAGTGCTATGGCCCCTGTTTCTCTTCTTCATACTGGTGTGGGTGCGCTCCACCAACAAGCCATTTTACAAAGGCCAATGTAAGTACAAGTGTAGTCGTGATGTTAAACACTATTTTTCAAGTAAGTTAAACCTGCAGCACAACATTCAGGTTTAAATGTGTTTCCAGACATTCCACAACTCATAAGTCACAGTTAATGCAAGCCTTTATATCAGACTGGCAAGAAAAATCTAACCTAGCATGAATGTGAAGCATACAAACCTAATCACTGTATCTATATTTACAATCAACGGTGTGTTAACCATGTAGCTAGATAGATGAATACTACAATAAGTATTGTCCTCTATTCCTGTAGGTCACTACCCAAATAAAGCCATGCCATCCGCCGGCGTGCTTCCCTGGCTTCAAGGCATGATGTGTGACATCGACAATCCCTGTTTGAGCTATCCAACACCGGGGGAGACGCCTGGCCAAGTGAATAACTTCAACAACTCTATGTGCGTAGTGGGACGTTTCCTTTTCTGTAATATCTTCTAAGACATACACATGCACATACAAACTGATTAACTATTTATGATCTCTCTAAACCAGAATTTCCGGGATGTTGATAGAGCTGCAAGTCCTTGTGGCGAACAGATCTATTCTCAGTAAAGCACAGTTGCTAGCAGATGCCATCGACCAGTGGAATTCAGTCCTGTCACAGTCTACCCCTGGTGATAGTAAGAGAATTTTGAATACCGAACTCTTGATACAATGACCTTAAAACATTGAAACTACACAGGAAAGGACCTTGTCATTAAACACTTACAGAGAAAATGGTGAAAAGCAATGGTGTCAAGGTGTAGAGCAGCGTTCCTTGATATAAATTTTTTATGGCTATTGAGTAATGGTTCAAAAAATAATTGGGTATAGAAAATACTCAGCCTCAGCAACAATAACTCTGCTGTGTCTTTATTAAGTACTCTCCATCAAGGAAAGTATCCCCTTCATGTGGATGACAAGTCGGAGGATTTGTTATTCCCCTTTATCCCTCAAAAACAATGCCGTGATTATTTATGATGCAATTTGCCATGCAGACTGACAGATCGTTTGTCTTGATAAGTTGCTGCTTTGCATTAGGCTCATTTAGCCTGATGATATTCAGATTTTCATACGGTACCTAATTTGCAAAACGACAAAGGGGGGAGAAGGGGTTGCTGTTCAACAAACGGGCTCCCGGGCCATTTGCATTTTGGGGTCGTCGGCTTGTAATATACAAGATTAAATCCATCAAAGATCTAAGCCTGGGTATAATTAATGGCATTCGCTGTCTGACGCGAGAGCACAAAAGGTCATTAACAAGAATGGGGAATGGAGTACAATCAAAGGACTAAAATGGCAAAGGCGATTGTGTTGTCCCTTTTTTTTTTTTTTTTTTTTACCAAAGGTTGATTAAAAGACTCAGGTGGTCACTTCAATCAGAAAGGCAGCAGTGTTCAGGAAGAGCCCAGAGCATGTTCCGCTTCCCCATGATCTAACCCTTTCCACCTATTTTGATGCTCTTGCATTCATGAGGGGCATAATAATGTGTTGAGTAAGAATCAGGAGGTGTTGTATGGACTGTAAACAGAGCAGGATAATTAATCCCAGACAATAGTGAATGATTGTTATTTTTTTTACCAAACATTTATCCTAATTGAACCTTGGATAACTGGATATAAGTCACTTCCTCCCCTCATCCTGATAATGACCGGCTTGCATGTATTTTACTTGCAAATGGGCTAATCTAATTAAATTACGTAACCCCTTCATCATCTCAACAGTCCCAGAGTCCCACAGAGAAGAAAACACATGTTGCGTAGATTCAGCATGTGCACTAGTGTGTAAATATAGTGGGGCCCCTGCTATGTGAAGCCGTTGTGACGGGGGAACAATATGAAGCTGGCTCTTTAAAAATCCTGACTGTCTGTGGGCAGCTAATCAGGAGAAAATGGCTGGTTAACAATCTGGTAGATGTTTAGCAACAAATTATCCCCTCTCATGCAACTCAAGTGTTCAACCCCTACTTGCACCAATGAAGGATTTAATTGCAACAGCCATCTAAAAAAAAAAAGAAAGTTTGATTTAAAATTTAAATTCATCAGGCTGTAATGCCACTCCAAGCTTCATGTGTAACAAAATCCAATCAGAATGCTATGAAGAATTTTGCATTCTTGATTTTCTTGATCCTTTTCAGGCCTTATTTTCATAGATTTGGACTTTGTTTTTCAGTTAGTATAACATTATACTCAGCAACTGCACTACAGTGATTTAGAAGACAGTGACCTTCACTTTAACCTTGTTCTTTCAACAACAGAATAAATCCTCTTGTGCTTTGGTTAGATGAACCTTTCATTGCAGTGAAAGGGCCACCGTTCTTTTAGTTACAAGGGCAGGCTTTCCTGCATCGATGGCTTAAGTGTCCATGAGGACGAATGACACGCTACTGCATGCACCCATGTTTGTCAGGAGGATGGACAAAGAATGAAGGCAGAGACAGAAACTCTGCAGGATTGGCTACAAAATATCTGCAGTGCAGATGGCTAGTGTGGAGGACTTATGGATAAAACTACAAAAATAAGACTTAACCTTTACAATCCAGCTCTGTACAGCCTTCAGCGCACATGTAAACATCAAGTACACTCCCGTACACTGTATTTCCTGTTGTGTGTCCTAGTTTTTGCTGTGTATAAATTGCTGTTTCGCCAAAAGTATTGATTCTCCATCTGTATGTTTAAAGGTAAACCAGTGATCCTCAGGAGTATTCTAAGAGACAATGAGACTTTCTCCACTCATCTGGAGGAGAATTTGTCTGTGCCACCAAGAGTGGTCCAAAGCCTCATGAATGCTGAGGTTAAACTCAGTTCAGTGAGTATCATTCCGCTTCTCTGTTTCCATGTCGATCCACTGAGGATTTTTTTTTTTTTTACCTCTGATTGTGCATGATGGAATTTAAACCAAAATATTCAAAAGACCAAGATTGCCAAAAGTGTTATGCTTAAACATTTAAGAATAAAACGTCCTGGCCTGGGACTTCCTCCTTGTCTTGACAGTTATAATCAAAGCAAACTCTGATATTTGCTTGACAGAAAAAGTCGTTAAGTAATTTGGAATGAAATGAACTTGCAACAGCAATAAGAATGTCTTGTCTCTAAATGCTCCCCAATTGATACTGTGGTATGTAGCAAGCAATATCAAATGAGCTGCAAGAAGTTAATTATGTTTCACTGACATTGACAAGGATGCTTAAATACAATGTGCGCTGATTAAAAGATCCCTACTGTGCATGAAGCATTCTGATAGTTGCAATGGGCTCTGGTGCAAACTGTGCTATGTGCCCAGAAAGTACAAGTTGATGAGCTGTTCTCTGTCCTCTGCTACTCTTCCTGTCTTGCTTGGTGTCACTGTATACTGTCTGAGATGATTCAAGCTGTCGCTGTCTATGTCTATATGTGTGTGTTGTTTCAATCGTCACTGGTTGTGCATATGCATTGTATGCCAGTTCTTCATTAGAAGATGATCTGAGATAAATAAGGTAACACTAAAATGTGATTGTGCATACCATCTACCTGAGCGTCACAACACACGTTAATAAAGAAAATATGGCCAGATGTAAAGTTTTCTAGTTTGTCAACTTCTACCAAAGTTGGTGTTTATTTTTTCAGATGATGGACATCCCGAGGCCAGGCAACCTCAAGAGCATCTTATGTGAGGGGACAGATCTGGCTCAGTATGTCCAATTTAACAGCCAAGCTGAGAAAGAAGCTTTTCAAAATGTCAGCTGCTCCCTCACTCCACAGCAGCTGATTAACACCCGACGAGTATTCCTGCAAAACCTGGATCCGAGGAAAGTGCTTTCTGAGGTGAGCTTTTCTTGCTGCCGCTCACATACAGCACAACGAACAAACACACAACACACGGCTTTTCTAATTTGAGTTTGATGAGACTTGACAAATCAGTTGTGATTCTGACGCAAAGAAGTTGAAGAAGTTGAAGAGTTAGAGGACTTGTGTTTACACTAATTAGCCTGAAGACGAAACACTGCAGTAGTAATACAGTCGAGGATGTCTACATTTTTACATGACTAATTAATGCTCAACAGTATCAACGTTTAATATGCTTACATATTACACTGTCTGGGCTAATGAAGGCGGTATTAAAAATGTAAATTTAAAACTCTTGTGATGCATCAGCCACCCCTGTTGCGATTGAAGAATAACTTGGAGGATGCATGTGAACCCTCCGTCAGGAATTTTTAAGTCAAACTGAACATACTGAAGCTGTTGTGTGTTTCAAAAGAGAATGGGGGTTTCAACTCAATGAAGCCACAGCTTAACGCTCTAATCAGATCCAGACTGAGGCCCCCTGATGGCCATTTCGGCCATTTAAATAAATAACTTTGCAGTTTTGAGCCAAGGATAGACGAAAGAACAGAGACATTGCATGTCTGTTTCAGGCCTCTAGCCTGGGTTATGCTGATTTGGATCTAAAATGGTAAAATAGCTTTGATAAGGCCAGTGTGCGAAGTGGAAACATGTAAGACAGCCATGTTATTGATAGTTATCAAATGGGGTGGACATAAATGAGAGTGTTGAGGCTTTAAGAAAAAAATCTTTTGCTCACAATCCATGTAATAATTAAAATTTAATTAATTATTTAAAATGTAATCATTTAAAATATTGATTCACTGATGACTGTGTACACACTGATTTTCCTCTCTAGTAATGGAAAATATGTCTCACCACATTTTAGATTTATTTTTGTAAGCTAGTTTTTTCATCCACCTAAAAAAAAAATGTTTTTTTTGGCTATTGTGGTATTTCTTGGACAACAATATATACACCTGCAGAGTCACCGGCAGCTCCTGACCAGCTCAGCGTTCATCTCACATTATACAAAGGAGGTGCTCGAGCTAGTGTTAGCTGTAACTTATTCATGGAGCCAGAGTGTAAAAAACTCACAGCAACAAGTGGTCATGTAACCTTCACAGCCCACAAAGATATCTCTGTTGATAGTGCAAAAATATATTTCTGTTTGTGTGGCTCAGTTTGGCTATGAATTGGTTTAAAAAAAGAAAAAACCAAATCATCACTCGTGGACAAATAAATCAGTGTCGCTGATACATTTCCATTTCTAAACTACTGGGTAGGTCAGAGTTGTTGGTAGAAATGTGATTCTGAACTGCTGAGCAAACCTTTATGCCCAAACAAAGATGAAGTGTGTAGGTGGTTTTTGAATGCCAGAATCTCATGATGACTTCTTTCTGGCATTTTCTGCACGTGAGTTACAATACACAGCCGAAACTGAGTGGAAAATTAAGAGACTTAATATGAGAGAACTTAATTTTCAGCATGGACGTTCTATCAATTACAATACTGTATAAGATAAAACAACCCCTGCGGCTTAATACAGTCACAAATTGTATGTGGGCGTATGGTCTGTTCTAACTATAATTCTCGCCTGGTTTGCAGTGAATTGAATTAAAAGACAGTGATGTTCTGTGCCAAACGACTGAGTAACCAGTTCAAAAGTGAAATGTTATGCTTGTCTGGCCTTGTGACTGTGAGAGATGAAGAAATGTCTTTTAAAGTCAAAACTTGCTGATGCGTCCGCTTTAAGACCAAACTGACAGCAAAACCTTTTGTATTACTATTACCTCAGTGTTGTTGTTTTTTTTTATTTCTTCCATTTTGAATGGAAATCACTTTTTGTCCCATCGGGTTTAAGCTTAAAATTGTCATGTGCACCTCTTTGTCTCCAAGTGATTTTACTAGAATGCATGCAATCAGGGAGTTATTTATTAGAACCAATGTTTCCTTCAGTTCTTTTAAATCTCTGAGTTCCCTTTGGGATGATGAAACCCTGCACTCTTCTTTGAGTTTATCTTTGAGAGAAAATATATGGTACAGCAAATCCAATAAATAAGTGATAAGGCAGGAAGTTCGTAGGAGAGAGCATTTGAACAATTTAAGCCCACAGGCATTTTCAGAAAAAAAAAAAAACAGAAAAGCCAAGACAAGATATGGTGGAAAAGCTCTTGAGCGCCGCAAGCAAATGGATGTAAAAGAACATCAAGCCTTCACACTTAAAGCTTGACGTTGCTGAATGATTGCGATAACAACGGTGACAGCATAAAGAAATGGACACGGGAAGAAGTCAGGGTTTATCACTCAGGTAGATTTAGACATTGGTTCCACATGTGTGTGTGTGTGTCTCTGGAAGTCATTGCAGAACACAACACACAGGGAAGACGGTCAACAGAAAGCAGTTGAGTATATGTGGCGATCGAAAATGCTCATCCAAATGTCAGTGTGTAATTCTCTCCACAAATTGAACCATTCAAAATATGTAGAATCATTTTTTTTTATTATTTCTAATCAGCCTACTCGGTTAGAAAAATAAACACACACACAACTACTGGAGTGTTCAGTAATGAAGCAAATTGAGTTTAACAAACGAGCTTGAGAAGTCGGTTCTGTGCCACGGTTCAATTTATCTACCTCCTATTGTGACATTGCTGAAACCTCTTCTTCCATTGATTGCTCACAGGTGATTTTCAGCTGTTTTCCTCCAAATTATCTCTAAGACTCCTGCGCTTTCTCGCAAAGTCTCCTCTTCATGTCGGAAGGTCAAAGTGATCTTAAATGAGTGTGCCTGAGACTCGGATCAATAGCCCGGCTATTGTCCAAGCTACGGTTGAATTGACTTCTATTTGTGAATGGAGTTTTATCTAAAAATACGGATTCTATTCTTCTTCACGACTCCCTCGGCCTTCTCATCTTTCCACTCCCCGTCATTCCGGACCTGTATCTTTCATACATTAATAAGCTTTGTAATTTGGACTGCTGAAAGACAATACAGACCCTCCTGAGACCTGACACTTGATGCATGAAAATGACAGTGGTTAAAAGGGCACGCCATTTACTTCGTCTAATTGGACACATACTGTGTACCTTCAGAATGTCACTGTAACACACAGTAACATTTTAATGCACCTTTTTTTTAAAACCGATGTCAAAGATGATGGTGCTAGGTTTCAATTTACAGATCAAGATGCACAAATTACTATGTGTATCTCTAACATGAAGTATCCTGAATGGAAAGGCTGACACAGAACTCACATATTTATTTAATTTTTTGACTGTTTTTCCAGGGCAACTCAATATTTTCAAACCTTCGAGCATAATATGCACTGGATTATTGCTTTCCTATAAGTTTTGTCTGTACATGTACATATATACAAACCAACTGTTCATACCTTCCTTTAGTTACCTTTGGATCTGAATGCTACAGACAGGGCGACATTGATGAAACTCACCCAAGATGCGTTACCAGTGATCGAGGAGGTTAGTGTTGCTCCTGTATCATGATACACGATGGCCAGGAAATTCATATTACTATTACCCTATGACGATTTTAACAAATGTATTTTCTTGATTTGTCTTGCATCCAGATGGCCAGGTTGAGGAACTCTGTGGCCTTCAAAGCTGTTAGCACACTGGATTTCCAAAGGGACATGTTTGGCAGTATCAATAAGCTTCTGTGTGATAAGGAGCCTGACTTCAATTCCACCAGAATGCACGTCAGTTCACGCTCACAACAGATGGCTAACAACAAGGCAATCTTCATTATGGGCAACAGTTCCGGTAAGTGCTGCAGCAAAGTCCTTTATCAAGCGAACTTGACACACAGTACTTGTGTCATAATCATTTATCTACATTTCTGCTTTACAGTAGTGTTTGTAGTCGTGGTGGCGATAAAATGGACAAAACAGACCAACAACATCACAGGACACGGCAACTGATTTTTGGTGCAGCCAGAGTTCTGAAGCTTAACTATCTGGCAAGGCAGGAGGAAGGACTGAGAATTGACTTGCTTGATTATGACTAATCAAAAGTAGCATCATATCAGAGATATGGTGTTTTCACAATTTTATGAGAAAGAAAACCTAAAGGGAATTTTAGGAGTTAGAGTACACGTATACCAATAAATACACAGGCAATCCAAACTGCTCTTAATATATGTGTGCATGTGAGAGAAAAAAAAACAATGATCCCTATTTTCAGGAGTTAGTGGTGCATGATACCCAGTGCAGTCAACTGTGCAGGTTGCACAGGATGTGACTTCTCGTGCGCATCCAGGAACCAGGCACCTGTGGCACAGTTGGCACCTGTACCGGAGCTGAGAACTGGGTTTGATTAGGAATACATTATCGGTGGCCGTGTCAGGTTCTGGCATCAATCGTAGCCAATCAAATCAAGCTCTTCTCATTTCATTTAAAAGCTGTGCACTCCCCCACCCTGACATAATGATGTTTTCTTAATGGAGAGGAAAGTCCAGGGCAATTTATCCCGAGTGGAAAATGATGTTGTTGTCTGGGTGTTGCAGAGTCACGAGGCGAAAATACATAAACATAAACATGAGCATATGGCAACCCAAACTTCCTACGGAGGACAGATGGTGTCACTAAAACACTTTTTTGTGTTATAAACTGGCATTTTGTAAATTCAGTAATGAATACAACCATGTACGCCATATTATCAGGGTTTGTACTCCTCATCGTGTTGTATTGATTTCACTGAACCTCAGTTTGTAAAGAATTTTGGGAAGGGGTCGACTTGATGGAGTTCTTTTAAATTACTTCAAAATATCCAGGAGTTGTCTAATTTGCTGGGTCCAGTACATCCCTGGGAAGTCATTATGTGACTAGAGAATGAGCGCCACCTACTGCTCATCTCGATCAAACAACTACTTATAAACGCACCATGCTTGCATTTTCTTTTTGCAGATTTTCTCAAAATTCAGTTAAAATTGGCGATACGTTTAACGAAATTGCCCATACTAATAATAATTAGCATGTAAACATGGTAAGTATCCACCAGAACTTTACCCAAAGAAAGTTGAGTACTTTGCAACAGATTGTGAAATAGTTTTCAGAAATAGCCACATTGGAAGAAACGGTGGTATATTTACACTGCTCTGAAATTCTGGGCCACACCACCCACCCACCGTCAGTATGGTTGTACGTGAATGTTCGTTCACATGGCTGCAAGGATTTTATTAATAAAGGAGGAAAGACAGATTCTGCGAGCATTTGTGGAGGACAGATTTGAGAGTCGAGTACTGATATGAATCACCCTTTGATCTAACCCGGTTCACACTCCGCTTTGCTGGCTTTACTGCATCAAAGTATGTTTCTCGAAGCGTAAATTTGTCTGGTGGCTGAGGACTTAATATCAAAGTAAAGTAGGCATACATAAAAGATGATTCATGTGACTCCGTTCTGTAAGAGATGAAAGGTTACTTGTTGACCATGTTGCTTTTAGTGTAAACTCATAGTTACAGTCAGGTAAATTATATTGTGACTGTATGTTTACAGGCTTCCCACTTCTTTCTATCAAAGTGAGAGAAGGTAGCAGGCGAGCTCACACTGAGAAATGTGTCATTTAATAAGCTAAAAAAGCTGTGCCCTGAGGCTTGTTGATGCAATAAGGCATCCCCAAACTGCTGTATAATACTTCACAAATGATTAAGGCTGATCTTTTCAAAAGCAGTGTTGGGTTTTATTAAACACCTGACTGCAGGATGCACTGTTGTTGTAGTAATGTTCTTCTTCGACCCAGTGTTGCCTGGAAAACCTTCCAAAGAACTCATTTCCTGCACACACTCAACGCCTCTGCACTGATTTATTAAAAAGTCAGCATTGATGGGTTTGTGTAGAAACTGATTTTCTTCATTGGGATTGGATCTTTAGGGGATTTGATTCCCTGCACCACGAAAAGAGACCTAACAAGTGGTGTGCTTGTCTTCTACTCATCAAACCTTCCTGAGCTACCATGTGGGTCCAATTTAAGCTACAGTTGATGTGCACTTTGACAGTGGAAAGAGATGCCTGTACATCGCTTAGTGTGTTTGAAGATGACCTCATCTAAACAGACTGGCAGGAGACTGAAACTCTCTTTATTTGTAGAATATCTGTGCACCCATTTTCATCTATGGGTGTTCAAAAGCCCACAGGAAAAAAAGTCATTATGGATGATCACACACCTGAATGTTTGGTCCTGACCATGTGTCTGGTGTTGATGCATGGGTAGACCCTGTAAGAATAACAACTTTTTTATCATTTGCACCTGTTTAAGAGCACCTGATTCTATTTTTAGTCATTTAAGGGATGGTAACATTTTCCACATGGGGATAGGTCTTTGTTTTAACTGCATAAATAATTACCATGTAAAGTTTCCTGCTCTAATTCTGCTAATATAACAGTAAGTTTTACTTACTTTTAATTAATACAAAACTTTTCTTGAAACCTGCATCATACAGTACTATGGAAGCACATTGCATTCACTAGATGAAAAAAAAAATTAGACACCTTATCTCATAATTACAAGAAAAGATCTCTTAATTATGAGATAAGGAAAGGTGCCAGTTTGGCCACTGCACTTCGGTAAAGTTGGAAAGATTTTGGCAGATTCCGTGATCAATAATTCTTAAGTAAAACATTGTTAAAACACAAAACACGCATATTTTCAACTGTAGTAAGATAGACAACAAGCTATATGCAGCCGTCTGTGAGAGCGGCACACAGGGACTGTCTACAAAGTGCAACACTAAAAAAAGATATTACAAAAATATTCAAAAACTTCATTATAATACAGGGTAGTGACACCAAACTCACTACACACTCCATTGATCTCCTACATATTACACTACAGCACTTATTTGGGATAATAATAGATCTTTTCGTAATTACGAGATCAGGATCTCGTAATTAAGAGATAAGATGTCTAATTTTTTTTTAATCCAGTGAATGCAATGCACTTCCGTACAGTACAACAGAAATGAAACAGAAATAATTGAGAGAAGAAATTATCACATTTTTCCTAGGAAGACTGTACATGTACACCTTGGAATGAAATCATTGTCATCATCGCTCTGTAATAAGAAGGATGAATAAAAGTAAAAACAACAGCTGTAGGTGGTGGTGGTGGCGGAGACAGCTTTCAAAATTACCGAATATGTTTGTTCCATAAAGTCCCTGAGAATTAGATCTTCAGTGTAACTTCTTGCAGCCTTGTGCTCATTAGAGACCATGCATTCCTGTTTCATTAAATGCCTGTTCTTTGGAGACAAGTGCACAAAATTAGATTTTAATAAGACGCCTCTATTCCCTGGGAATAAAGTTACACTGGAAAGCGGAATTGCATGCTCGTGCCAACGCAAATTAGCAAAAACATTGTATCATCCATACAAAATTAAGCACTAATGTCTTTGTTAGCATGCTAATGGCTGTTTTGGATTTGCTGTGGCATTTCATTGTGTCGGTCTGCATACAGTTAAATAAATCTAGCATGTGCAGTGTGTCTGCATAATGACCAATTACAACTCCTTTGTAAGTGTAAAAGTATACACTCAAAGGAATAGTAGAATAGCAATAATAAAGAGCAACTCTAAGGTTTGTTAACGGTTCAGTAATGTTCTGTTTCCAATTTATGTCTGACAGCAAAGGAAAACTTCAGAGTTATACAGAATAGTTGGGGTGGTAACTGTTCTTCCATGACAGTAAACAATAATTTGAAGTTTCATTTTCAGAATTTGCCCATTAGATTAGCATGAATTAAAAGTGGTTATATGGCTCTGTGATTCCATACATACATATTCATTTGTTGGATACATTTGCAGAAAATGTGTGGTACCACATGGAAGAGCCGTACGGGTTGATGTCCTTTTTCTCTGCAGACAGAAACAGCCCTGGTAATTTGACTTGGCCTCGTAGAACCCTGAGTGTTTTCTACCAACGGCAAACATCAACCTTTCAAATTAACACGTCTTGCGTTGATCTGTCAAAATAAATTCTCCTCTTTCATTTAGCATTGTCCTATTTTCACTGGTGTGACTTTTTTTTTTTTTTTCCCTGACATTGCTCATAACATTTCCTAATTATCTGGAGATTTGCGCTGTCGTCCTCTGAGTATTTGCCCATGGGTGCCTCTTTGAATAATTAGTAATTGGTACCCTTTATTTCTAGTTTTAAGCACAGCCCTTTAATATAAACTGCAGTCGACGAAGGCAGAGCCTATCAACTCTATTGTTTGGTGTGATGGAGGTTCGTCTTATACAGCTGAATGTCAAAGCGGCCTCTCTCTGTCACTTATTAGAGAACGACTTCAATGACATTTATTCACGCTTATTTGACTTTCTGTTGGAACGCTGCAAGACAGCACTTGATTTGCACCGCGTCTAGGAAATAAGTGCAGCGTTATTGATGCATGCTTCAGTTCACTTTAAACGGGTGTGATATGTTCGGTGTTCATGCATGTTGTATATGTGTGTTTGTCTGTGCGTGCGTCCGATGTATTGGATATCGGTGTGTCTCGGATTGCTCATTGCATGGAGGGCCTGAAATATGAGTCATTTGAACCTAGAGTAATTTTCTGTTTGTGTGTGCATGTGTGCACATGCGATTGCAGGTGCAAGACAGTGTGTGTGTGTAGCACCAGCATTTGTAGTGTGTCGCCTACACTGTCTCACTGTAGAGCTGAATTGAGCCTATCTCCAGGGTGCAACTCAAATTGATTAAATTTGCCAGGTAAGTTGAGGGGCTGACTTGAGGCTCCAAGCAATTATTTGACTGTGGCTAAAACTGGTGTAAAGAACAGATTCTCTTGTTCTTTCATACTGCCGTTTTGTAATAAAGCACAGATGTGTTGTCAAAAAAGAACTACACGGCTCACCTCTGTAATATGATGCTCCCTTTAGCAAACAAACTATCAAAAACGGATATATCTTTCCCAGAATACAAAGATATTTACTGTTAAGAGTGTTAGACATTTATCAGTGCTATGTGTATAGTCATGCACCATTGTTGACTAGAGCTGTTTATTCTCTGTGTCTTGTAATTGGCCTGAGCATGCATTGCTGTCAGTTCTCATAATCTGATTTTTGTATTTTTTTTTCTTAATGCAGCATACTGTATACATAGAGGAAGTGTCCAGAGATATAGAAGGGTTCAAAGAAAACAAATCCATGTGCTTTGCAGACACTGAACTGTGCATGTGTAAGGAAAAAAAAAGTATATATATATATATATATATATATATGTATTTATTTTTCAATGAATTAATTTACCATAATCCAGATTAGAGTTGTTGGGTGGAATAGTTTACTTTATTTCTCTAACATGCAAGAAATACATTTAACATGTAGGAACCTTCTAGTTTTTGAGGTGAATTTGAATTCTTAAAATTGAATTTTTGAGTGATAGGCTGTTGTGTTAGAAATAACAATGAACCCTATGCATTGTAGTTCTTGCCCCATTGGCACAGGTTTGATTCCAGCCTGTGGCCCTGTACTGAATGTCATCCCCTCTCTCTGTATCACCCCCCTTCCTGTCTAAAGTCAAGCTGTCACTAATTAATAACGGCTACGAAAATCCCTAAAATAATTAGAAAGAATTGAAATTCTGTTTCACAACCTCCCAAATTAATGGAGACGGCCTCGAAGAACCAGCACAAATCACTGCATTGATCGTGAGTGGATAAAGTTAATTTTTGATGGAAATTTGCACACATATTTTAACTGCTAACTGACCAACCAACTTCAAACTTAAAAAAGTTTTCCCATGCTGTATCTGAATTTACTTGATTTACATGACTTCAAGGTAAAAGGAATAGTCGAACCACAGGGATTATTACTTGGCAGCATTATGTAACTTTAGCATTGATTAGAAGTTAGCAAGTAAAGTACACTTCGTGCACTGTGCCCAATTTAAACTAATTTAATTTCGATTTGCAGATTTTTTCCCGTTAGTTGACTACAGCCCTAGTGGTTTGAAAACTTTTAGAAGGTGACCACTCAACTGTGGAGTTCTCTTGTAAACAAACAAGTAAAGTTGATGTACTGTGTGTATCCTTGTGGTCTTGCAAAGCCAATATATGTGTTTACTTTGAATTGTGCATCGTGTATGTCCATATTTGCTCGCTGTCTTATTCTTCTTCTTTAGCACCTTTGTTGCAACACTTCTTTGAACGTTACCTCCACCAACTGTCAATCAGTGGAATAGCATGTGAATAAGATAAAAAGTAAGATAAGTAAGATGTGAATAAGACAAAAATTGAATATTGTAAACAAATAATTAATATTTTGTGTCACAAAAATATAGCCATGTTTCTTTATGAGCCCCTTATTTTGTCACCCCTTAGATTTATCTTTACACCCCATCGTGGGTCCCGACTGGAAATGGCAGCTTTAAAGGGATCAGTCTAGTATTTCTAGTCTTTTACTTCTTTTACTTTTATTTCTTATTCCATCAGAAATCTCCCCTTTCATCCTACTGTTATTGACTGTTATTTTTTATTTCTTAATTCTTTTTTATTTCCAAGAGACACCTTGCAGCAGACAGTTCCTGTGCCGGGTTTCACCCACATTTCCTGTCTTTCAAGTGTTATGATTGCAGGAAGTGGCATCTGTGCAGTCTATGGAGGGAACAGCTGGCCAGACTCAGACTAAGGGTTTGCCATTAGCTGCCTGCACACAGACCTCCCAGGAGCACCTGGGAAAGATGGCCAGGAGGCAGAAAGGCTAACATTTAATTGCACTGAAAACGGCCGCTAAAATCTCCCTGATGTGGGAAACGGTTGCCCTGGTGAGATGAGAAGAAGTGGAAGATTGAGGTTTTGTTGCGGTCTTGACAGGGGAAAAAAGACCAGAAAAAGCACTGATGTAATGGCAGGTGTCTGAACAAAAGGGACAGTTGGCAACAGATCAAAAAGGCAGACGGCCATATTGACTGGCAGACAACACACTGATTCGATCAATTGTCTGATTAACTACCAGACTGCAAGAATCACATATTTTCAGTCACAACAAGGCAGACACTATTTAAGCACAAGCCTCCTTTTTGCTTCAGGCTCCATTCCGTGCACTACAGGTCCTCATGTAACCTATTCAGCGCTCTTCCAGTCTGGCAATATTCACGTTGGCAGATAAGTTAAATTAGTAATGATCGTACTGCTGCTGAGCATATCGACTCTTTTTTGCTCTGCTCTACAGAAAGCTTTCCTTATGCAGTCAGGTCTGAACTCTTGGCTTGTGTTTTCCTCTACTTGTGTGCTAAAGTAATAATAGCTTTTAATAACTTTTTGTAAATACAATCACTTTGCAACTATGTCTGGTCGCCGTTGCGTAACCGCTGACCTGATATCCACTTCAGAAGAACTTTCCATTTTATAAAACGTTCTCGAGAACAATCTTGCCAACATACTGAGGAAGCAGACATGTTGTGTTTTAACAATTAGATAGCAAGTGTTCTTATCAACAACAAAGATAAAACTCGAATGTTTTATTTCAGGTGAACTTATTCACCTGTTAGGACTGTATAAACCCAAAGGTTTCTTTTCTAATCTAAGGGCTAGGATGTGGCCTGAACCTATCACAAAATGTCCCTGAAGTGTCTGCAGTTGTTGTTGATATTGGTGGTTTTTGCCTGTGTTGAATAGTAATAGTATCGTTTTTCAAAAAACTCTGATCTCTCTAATATTTGAGTCCTATTAAGTGATGACTGATAGCACTGAGCTGCATTCACACAGCTGTTTCATTAACAAATTCCAGTACTTTAAAGGTGTGTAGGATTTAGGGCCATCTAGTGGTGTAGATGCAGATTGCAACCCCCTCGCCTCACTCCCTCCTTCTTAGCGTGAAGAGAAGTTCAAAAATACAAAACAAACAAACACAAAAACACTTCCTAGAGCCAGTATTTAGTTTGTCCACTCGGGGCTACTGTAGAATTATGGCAGTTCAACATGGCAAACCTGTGGCATGTGTAAATATAAAAGGCTCATGCTATGGTAAATAAAACATAACGATTCTTCATTGTGGCATAAATGAAAACATAGTCATGCATATTATATTCAATTTGTGCTCTAGTTTATAAATAGGAACTCTTATACACTGGACATTTTTGAAGTCAATTGTAACATATGGGTAAAATAATACAAATACAATACATACAAATACAATACAAACATATTGTATTGTATAATTCATTATACAATACAATATGTGTTACTTTACATAGAGTTTTGCTGTAATCTTTTCCATTACGTACAGATTAACATGCCTTGCCATTGATGTAGAGTGGATAGCACTGGTGTAAGTCAAGATAATAATATTAATTAATATGATAATTGTTTTGCCGCCAATAAAAGTATATGCAACAACAACAAGTCTTTCTCCTTCCCAACGTTCCATCAGACATTGCTCATACTGCAGAATACAGTGGGTCTGGTGGTAAATCAATATTCAAAACACAAAGTATGTATTGTTTAATGAGTAATGTTTAGGATCAAAATGAAACTGAAATGTTATGTATCTGAACTCACCGTCAGTTTGTCAGTCCTCTGTGACTCATATAAAACTGGCAATTACATGGCTCTCCTAACAATATACAGCAATAAACTGAATCAACCCTTCTACTCCTAAATGTCGTCTTATAGTGCCAGGAGCTGCTGTCAAGTCCTGTTGGACTGTTACAACTACTTGTGAAACTGTGATTATTGAACAAACAGCGTCATGATTCTTGCGATGGTTTAAAAAAAGAAAAAAATCGAACAAGAATCCTTAATCAGGCCTGTACGGAAAGGAGTCATCAGTAGCAGTTGGAAGTAATTGCTATCTATTCTGAAGTGCAGTGATTGCATCAATACTGCCCATATGGTGTACACTCTCTGCTTTGTCCTTTCCAGTAATTTTATTTAGTTCTTTTCTTGCATTTTGCTGTGTCTTTCACTGTGTCACGTCAGCATTGCATCCCCTTTATATATGTCAATACACGATTCACATATAATTAAGTGTCTTAATAATATGTCTGTCTAAAGACAGAGGTTATTTTAAAAGATATGTCTGGTCTGGTAATAAATATGAAACTAAATAGTAAAGATGTGTATTTATTAGTTTTTACAAAACTCAGTATGTTCATGTTTGCTCACTCTGAGATGAAATGGGTTGCCATGGTAGCCACATATAAATGCTCATGTTCAATATTTATCGTGTTTGCTTCGTGGGTGCTGCAAACTCCATGATTTCATACTGATCCTAACAGCTTGTTACTCCTCTCCCCCCTCCTGTCCTGTGAAAAGAGGTATTTTCTTGGTGTTGCCTTGACTTTCCCTGTCTCCTCTTCTCATATAGATGCTTTTTGTCAGACTCTCGTCGACACCCTGGAGGGCACACCTGGCCTGCGCTACATTTGGAGCACCTTCAAGCCGTTATTGCAAGGGAAAGTCCTCTACACACCCGATACACCTGCTGCTCACCTCATCGTGAAAGAGGTAGGTCTAGAGAGAAAAATTGTAATTTATTTACCCACATACTGACTTCTCATGCACTTGGAAAGTAGCGGAATATATTGTTCTTTTGTTTATGGGTATATTTAAAAATCCCGTATGCACAGAATCAAAGCAATTACAGGTATCAGTCTGAAGAAGTCTCCAGTGGGGAGAATAAAAAAACACTGCATGTTAAAAGTTACCACCTGGGGAAGAATAGGATGTGCTGTTTTTAATGTATTTTCATGACATGACATTTCTCCAAGATATTTGCATCGTTTTGATTCTGCATAAGTAAAAACAAACAACAGGCAGGCGGTGAGAGTTTTGCATTGAGAATGCATAATGAGTTCACAGTAAGTGGCCCCGGCGCTGGCGCAGGAGGCCCTTTTCACACCAGACATTCAGATTGTTTACAAGTCAATGTTCAGGAGTAAATAACCCCATTTACATTCGTCACCGTGGGGGGTGCCGGTGTTACAATGTGATGACTTCCTCTGGGGATTAGCTGAAATGTTCAGATGTGGAGCACTTTCATGCGTGGATTGGCTCAGAGCGAATAGAAGTGGCTCAGTGGGTACGGCTTTGAGTCAGGGAAAGGTGAGATAACTATGTTGTTGATTTTTGTTTTTTTTGTTTCAGGCAAATAGCACATTCAGCGCCTTGGCTACGCTCAAAGAGCTGGCTGATTCGTGGGATGAACTCGGGCCACGTGTCTGGGAATTCATGCAAAACAGCCCTCAAGTCAATCGAATGCGGGTAAGACTCACTAAGAAGCACGAAAACAAACATCTTTTTATTTCAGACATTCAGTATCTAGTTTCTTAATATGTTGTGACAGCTAAAGTTCCAGAGAAGTTTTCATTCGCAGGTTATATACAGTCAGATCTGAGCTGCAGTGCTTCACTTGTCTCATAAAGCAGCTTTGTATGATGCTCTTTCAAGTTGACCTATATGTTTTTTTTTGCTTTCACGCCAAAGTTAGATTGATAGCACTCTTATTAACATAAAGTGATTACCTTAGCATAAAAACATGTTAATTATTGAAGTGTTTCTTTGATTTTAGGTGTAAAAAAGATTTTAAGGGGTGTTATGTGCTGGAGTACTTTTTTGTTTTAAAAAAAATATATAATTATTTTCTTATTTTCCCTTTTTGGCACATGATCAGCAACTCATTCG
Organism: Larimichthys crocea; assembly: GCF_000972845.2. Classification (NCBI taxonomy): domain Eukaryota; kingdom Metazoa; phylum Chordata; class Actinopteri; family Sciaenidae; genus Larimichthys; species Larimichthys crocea. The sequence goes on from NC_040013.1 coordinate 9,195,265, forward strand.
CTCCTTTTTCTTCTCTTCACTTCGATGCATTTTCCTAGCTGAACTCGTCACAAGACAACCCCCTTCACAGTGTTCTTGCAGCAAAATTACTTTTGAATGCACAAGGACATACAATAATTCGCCTTTTTCTTTAAAAAATCCGATTTTTTTCCCCTATAAAAATCAGTAAGAGTAAGAAAATGATGACCCTCATATGCGTTTACTGCAGGTGAGAATATACATGTTGTGTATATCAATTTGTTGCACCTTCTGTTAGATGTGGAAACTGAGGGAGGAAAGTAATTATGGATAAGTGCAGGATAATTTCCATCCTGGCAGAAAGGATTATCTATAGAAGTAGAGGACATGGACTCTTCGCCACCACTTCTCTCTGTCCCTGCCTCTCCCCTTCTCTCTCTCTTTGCCTCTCGCCGTATTTCCTTGACACTGACATTACTCCAGTGTCACTCCAAATGAGCTTATAGGCAGCTGGAGGGAAGCAGACATTGGGAGCTCCATATAGCCAGGGTATTCATTACCCTAGCCCTAACCTTTACACAAATGGGCCGGCAATCCTCCTTTGTCTTCATTTTCTCCCAGTCCAGCTCTCTCGCTCTCCACCTCTCGCTATGAAGCTGGTGGCTTCGGAGGTTTGTCATCTTCAGAGGTCCTTCAAGGTCACAGACGCATTTTACGTTGATGGACCAATTACCATCACCACCATGGCTACATTTGTGATAGAAGATGTCGGATGCAGAGCCGGCTAGAAGGACATACTGTACAAACAAAAGTGGCTTAAAAATATGTTTGCTTTACATTGTGTTTCCATGTTCAAATTGTAACGCTTTAGTCCTGGTTGATTTAGCGACACCCGTGGTTACCATGGTAACAGCAATGTGCAGTTTAACACCGTTCTTTTGGAGCAGATTTAGAAAGAGTCACTGGTGTTTACAACACACAGCCCAAACATGTTCACTCGGTTTTCATAAAGAAGTCGCTCAATAATCTGCCTTTTTTTCCATCATGTCATGAGCAACTACAACATGATTTCTTGCCGCACGTGAGAGGACATGTGGTAGTTCTACAGGGCACAGTAGTACCTTTTCTGAGTAACTCGCCATCTAACAGCTCGCTATGGTTGGTCCATCCTGTTCCATTACTCCCTGTAATATTTAAAAGCAACCTGCTGTCCAGTAATGATGAAAATGTCTCGTTTTGTAGGCACAAAATGGATGTATTTTGTGCTTTTAAAGAAAGATGCTCCATTTGCATGAGGCACTGTCAAGAGAGTGTAAAGTAAACAGTCAGGCTGTTATCAATAATTGCACTGGTTAGACTCATTTCCTGTAAATCCCATGTGTGTTTGAAGGCAGTGTGGGAATGGCGGACTCCGCCACTAACAATGAAAGCTACCATACAGAGAGGTAATTACCGAATGGAAATGTCAAATAGGCGACCATGAATTGTATTAAGAAATTGGGTTTGATTATATGAAAATCATAAGGATTACAACTAACTTCAACTCGAGTCTTTAATTAAAGCCTATTAAAATATAACCCATACTCTCTGCAAAAAGCAACGTTTATATGCTGGACATTGACCCTGTTTCTAAAAAGGCAAGTGAATGCATTTCACTGGAGGATGCTCTCATGGTAAACATTTCATTTGACCCATGACGAGCATAGTTAAAAGGCATGTCTGCAACTCTCTGGCCCAAAATTATACTGCATATACGCATGGCCGGATGAAGATTTCAAATACTGAGCCAGTTTAACTGTTCATTAGTTCATTTGCATGATTCTGCTCCTGCCATTTCCAAATGACTTACTTTAAATTACACATTTTTTTGATGAGTCATGTCCTAAATGTAGCACCCACTAAGATGGATGTACTGATTCTTCTAAAGGTCACAAGCAGCATAGAGATTACTTAATTTGACACTTTGTCTTAAGGTTAAGCAGAATATCATCAGAAGTGTTGACACTGAAATGCCACTGCACTGGCCAGAATATATCTGAATCTCAACTCAGACCTTCACACTTCAGCCCAATTCTCAATTGACATGCAGCGCCCTTTCCTCTCCAGCCTACACGGTCAACTTTCAAATATGAAACCGTACATATTCAACCACTAGAATGATTGGTTTGGAAAGCTTTTTTTGAATTATACATGCTAGTGAATGGATGTTTTAAATAACTTAGTATCTCAGTGGATTTAGTTTCCTTTTTCAGCGTTGCTCTGTGTACATGACAGGTTTACAATAGCTGTTATGTTTAATTTTAGTTTATGTCGTAACACTGTCGTTACAGGGACATTGTCATATTAATACGGTAATTTCACAACATCATGAAAATATGGGAATACTGTGTGGGAGTGAGGGGGAACACTTGTGGCTACTAACTAGACGGCAATGCATTTAAACCGGCAGGTGGGAGTGAAATGATCTTATAATGGAATGTTTGAGGGGATTAGAACCATTTCTTTACACAACAAAAATACATATATGCATATTCATGTGTTGTATATACTTATGTAGGGCTTAAATAAAGCAGCATGGTTATATTTGCCTTCAGGGCAGCATCGCTTTTATTAATTCTTCACATGATTAGAGCAATTACAGCTCGATCTACGACCTGGGAGAGCTTCACATACGTGTCTCTCATCATGTGAGTGAAGGGTACAGGCAGTTTTAATTTGCATTCATTTTCACACTCTTTAACATATGTGTATATGCTGTGTATTCATGTACATGGGCACTTCTTGCCATGAGAATAGTTGATGTGTATCCCAGAGCCTGAAGTACAACAGTGCCATCTATCTTGACGTTCTTAGTTTATTCTGCAGAAGAGTGAACGTCACTGGCACCAATAAACAAAGCTCACTCCTGCTTTTTCTTTCAAATGAATACGCCGCATTCCTCACTGATTTGGTCTTCATTCAGATTCCATTGCATTCATGCCACATTCATTCTAAACCTCTCACTAGTAACCATATAAATAAAACCGTCTCCCTGCCTTTTTTTAAATCAGGAACTGCTGGCGAATCCAGTATTTGCTGCTGTCCTCAACCAGCGTCTCAAAAGCACAGGGTGGACAGCTGAGCTTCTGGCCAACTTCCTCTACAACGGGCCCCCTGAGGATCGTCCACCTGGCATGCCACCCCGCGACTGGCGCAATGTTTACAACACCACTACCGAAATCCTGCAGCTCCTCTCCAAATTCCTCGGTGTATGTAATTCTTTTGTCTGGGTTTTTTATTAAATGCGTGGCATCTCATGAAGCTGGCTTCCAGCCCACACATGCACTGGAGGGTTCTGTGACCTCTCCAGTAAAATGGGAGATTATTTAAAAAAACAGATTGTTCTCTGGCATTTAGGATCTTTTTTAAATACACAATTCTCACTGGTGAGGAAATTGCACATAGATGTTTTTTTTCTCTCCCCCCCTCCACTGTTCTCTTTTAGCCTCTCCCTTCCATGTTATTTATACAATATACCCGATATTACCCATGTGATTACTTTGGTTGGATTTGACTGTATGACCTCCGACATGCTTAAACAAAAGGGTCTTTCTGCAAAAATACGTTGATAAATGTATCATCTTTCCTCTCTGGTTTGCTCAAATAATGATCCAGATGTGCTAATGTTAGGCATGAGCGCCAGTGCATCACCATATTTAATAATACAGTAGATTACAAGTAATTCACAGCATCTTTTATTTTTCTCTTTATACTGACTTAAGAGAACGATCAGGCAAAAGTCTCGTACCCCTAATTGCTGCACTTTAATTTGCTCTTGTATCTTTTTGTTCACATCTGTGACAACACTCTAGCAGAACACCAGGGGTGCTACAATATGTAAGAGCACGGTGCTTTGCATCTAAGACACAACATGTCCTTGTCGAACACATTTTCCTTTTATGTTTCTTAGCTCTTTCGTGCTGTTAAATCTTTTTAGCTTGCTCACTCTATCAGTCTATTTCTAACAAGCAAAGAAAGAAAAGAAAAAAAGACTTTGGTCTTTTATGCATTAAAGTTTAATATCCTTGACTTAGCAAACTGTCAAACACACAGGAAGATCTGTCACTACAGTGCTTCCATGATAATCATAAAAAAACATCGTTACGGGGCCTGGCTTTAGTAAATCTGTAAAGGCATCAAACAGAGTGGTGTCTCTAAGTAGGAACACACACACAGCTGACATTGATATATTGATCTGTGGCACAGTTTGCAGCAAAACCCTTCTTTCTCGACATTGTGATCAAACGCACGTATGAAGCCCACCTACCACCCCCTGCCACACACACACACACACACACACACACACAGACATATATAACATCAATCCCTAGGTAGGTATGATGGCAGGTTGGGCCCTTGGGGTTAGCCATACATGGCAAATGAAATTCCAACATAATGCAAACTATTTTCTGCCCTAATAGAAATTGCATTGCTCAAAATGGATACCAGGATAGAGGGCGTTATTAGACAACCTTTACTGTGGTGTCCTCTCGTCTCGGGGAAGAGAGAGAGCTTCTTTCAGTCTAGTGTATACTTTCAGAACTAACACGGCAATGAGAGCAGATGCAGTAGCCATAAGATAAATGATGGAATATAATAACACAAATTAGGTCCACGCTACATTACGTGTCGGATAGAAAATGAAAATGAGGAAAATGTACTTTTTCATGACATCTTGTCCATCTAATAAATAACGTAATTGAGCGTGATTTAATTAGTTTTTTTTTTGTTTACTGGTTCTACATTCACCCTCTGCATTGTGAATAAACCAAGTTCAATCCCTCTTTGGAGCAAACCGATTTCTATAGCACGCATGGAGAAAAACTAACAAGTTGCCAAATGTGCAGTTGCGGCACATCGGGGAGGTAAATGCCTTGATAATATGTGCTCACAAATTAGTCATTTGTATCCTTGAAATAATAAATCTGTGCTCACAAATTAGTAACTCAAGATCAATGCCCGACAATCTGTGGTCATTTTATAATTGGCATGGCTTGGCATGACTCTCCATGGTGCCTCTACCAGCATAAACACTGAAGAGTGAGGCTGCTTCCCTTTGATAGCACAGGCCTAAATTAGAGGCACAAACTGCTGTTGCCCTGTTTCATTTATGTGCTGCCCCACTATTTAATAGGCTGGTGTACTAATGGTGAAAGCTAAATAAATAAGAATAGCTATAGCCATGTGAAGTGCATTGCTTATACATTAAGAGTAATTTCTGTAAGGGTGACTCATGCCACTGAAGTCTCTCTGACACGAGCAGATAAAGCTGATTTGTGCTATGCGAGGAGATCTAAAAGAGTTCGTAGCATGCACTCAGCCACTCAACTTCATCATATGTTTATAATGTCATTGAGATACACCCGCTTTAATCACTTAACTACCAGCCTGCGGTAAGCGCACAGCCTCCGCGAGCGCAATGCTAAGATGACCAGAGTGGCTCAATGAGTTGCCCTGGATGTTCCGCTGAATTAGGCCAAGATGGGATTGGCAGGCTATCAGTGGGGCCAGTTTCTTAGCCCAGAGCTGGAGTCAGATTGTTATCAGACAGCTTAGTCTTAGCTGTTGGTCCAGTGGTCAAAGACAAAAAATGCATAAATAGTCTTGCCTGATCCCTTCTCGAAATATACTAAGATCAAATAGAGACATGAACGATTCTGTAAATGCAGTAGACCTTGGTATTTTTATTGAGTTCAAATATTTGTTTTATGTTACTATGTACTATATATCCTATACTTAGTTTATAGGGAGCAATTTCTTCCAGATATTTCTCTCAGTACTTGTCTAAACTTTGGGCTCATGTATCCATTCCACTGCTATATCCTCACTAGTCTGTACTGAACTAGTGTTGCTGCTGCTGCTGCTGCTGCTGTGATATTTTGTTTCCCACCATAGCTTGATATAGAATACAGACTAGAGAATCCTGGGGGGAAATGATAAAACTATTGCGGCACTGAGATGTGTGGACAGCTGTCAGGTATGACTGCCTCCCAGGATGGCTAGCTCATTATCGTCTCATGAAACGGGGGGACAAGGCTACAGAACACGGAGTGCTAAGCGAGGCTGTATCTCATTTGCTTGTCTGAAGCTCAAAAACATTTCCCACCCCCTGGCAGCTCCAGATAATTTGGAACTAAACTCTGCGTGGCTTAGTCAATAGCCGAGTGATACTTTTTGCTAAATATCCATCTGCCACTCTGCCAGTGAGTTCATGCCTGCCTCAGTTATATTCCCTCTTTTGTGGACACTAAAGATTTATGTAGAACAGGAATGATCTGGCTGTAAGGAGATTATAGAAAAGTGATACCTCTGTGTTTCTTGACAGTGTTTAGACCTGAATAAGTTTGAGGCGGCCCCCACTGAAGGCCATCTGGTGACAAAGGCTCTGGAGCTTCTGAATAATGATACATTCTGGGCTGGTATTGTCTTCGAAAACCTCCAACCAAACTCCAGCCAACTCCCTCCTTATGTCAAATACAAGATTCGTATGGACATCGATGACGTTGAGCGTACCAGAAAAGTGAAAGAGAGGTATGTGACACAGCCGAGTCTCCTCACTCAATACAAATGAGGCACTCTGATAAAATATTACATGTGCTTACTGAAAAACTGTAACCTACTGAGAGATACCAAAAAGATGGTTAGCTAGTATAAAGTCTGTAATAGTGATAAACAACTAGCCTTGCTCTGTCTAAAGGCAAATATAGGCAATTAAACAAATGTGAGTTTCAGAACCAAACCAAATTTCATTTGGCAAAGATACCCCAAGGCCAAGCAGCTCAAGCTGGCCAGAAGCCATAAAAAGAAATGGCATAGAGAATCCAGTGGCTTTTCAAAATAAAATACCCCATGCAAATTGGCGGTTGTAAAAAAAGAAACCGACAAAAGGGAAAGAAATTGACATTGACTGAACAAAACAGCGCCAAGGTCACATTGCGGGTGAGGTTAAAGGTGAAGTTCAGATAATTGTTGTTTTGCTCTAGCTTCAAGAGTGTCTCTGTCCAAATGTTATCTTAGTTCTTAGTACTTTTACCTTTAATTCCATATTTAAAGTGCAGACAAGAAAATGATATCAATCTTATCTTGGCAAGAGAGCTGATAAGCACATTTTCCAAAATGTCAAAGTTTACCTTTAGGCCCAAACATTGAAGAAGATGCCAAGTTTTTTTATTGTCCTTTGTTTTTATCAAAAGATCTGATCTTTTTGTGTCTTTTAAAGTTTGCTGTCAAACAATACAACCTCCAAAAAACAACCGTTATGCTCTGACTGTATTTCTTGACTATTCTGGTTGTAGTTTACTTTCCTTTTGCTAAGACAGATCATGGTGTGTCTGCTTTTAATAAGGTCATGGTCTCCCGGGGCCCGAGACAACCCCTTTAACGACCTGCGCTATATATGGGGAGGCTTCTCCTACCTGCAGGATATGATGGACCACGGCATTATACGACTGCAAACGTCAAAGACCCAACCCCTTGGTATTTTTGCCCAGCAAATGCCATACCCTTGCTTTGTGGATGACAGGTGAGTACAAAAGCTTTTATCTGTCAGCCTTGTGATTAGTGGAACAGGAAGGAGGTATTACAGCAATAAAATTCTTCTCACTCTGGGGAGTTGCCACTCACTGCCACCACATAGTTGAGTTATTGTCTTATCAGTCACTTAGGCCCTGTAGATTTCCCCGTGGAAGATTCAAGACGCTCCTTCTTATTTATCCCTCTGTCTTACCTTTTCTTTAATATATATGTTGCTCTTCTGCTAGCGTCTTACACTATCACTGATCACCGATAAAGGTACTCCTCTAATAGTGCCACTCTTGAAAGTCAGTAATAAAAATGTAACATCCCTGAGGATAAATTGAATCATGCTTTGAGGGTCACCAAAAGAAAAAAAAAGGCTGAATGAAGACAAGAGAGAAAGAGCGGGCCTAAACTATCGATTTTAGTCCAACCACAGGAAATTCCTGAATAGTTGATGGATGCTGAATTATTTAAGCAACCACCATGAGTCCCCTTCCTTCCTTGTATTTCCGAGGCGTTGCACTCACAACAAAGCGAGGATACTGCACCCGATGTCCCACATAGCTCCGTCATGTGCAAAGATTGACATCAGGGCTCTGTTTGTGCCATGTATATCGTCTGACACCACTTGCTTCTATCGTGTTAGACCGTTCAGCTAGGGACAAAAATAATGGGGTATCACTCTTGATCTTCAACGGCCAAGATTTCCTCAGAGTCTGGCAAATTACTCGCATCCGCACAACATTATCATCTCCATTAATAGAGGAAAAGCCCAGTGATGCCATCAAGAGAAAAGATAATTACCAGGGAGATTTAAGTCCAACAACACAATACGCCCCTTTTAGTAGACACAAAATATTTGCACCCCGTGGGAAAACGCAGTTCCAGAGATTAGGGATCTAATTTAAAAAAATATTATGTGCTTTGAATGGCACAGAATTTACAGTAAAGCAGCCTTCAGAGGGTGTTTTGATCAACATATTTAAAGAGGCAGAAGCAGTAAGAAGCATGAAAATTATGACATATTGCTGCTAATATCTACAAGCAAGGCTGGTTGAGATACACATTTTTTGAGTAATCTATACCATGTTTGTCTTGTCGACAGGAAATGAGATCGGTACTATGAAAACCATATTCAAAGTGAAGCTATTATTAATATAGTTTTCATCATATGAGGTTTTTATTGGGTCTTTATGAAGTGCTTATTTCGTTTGCTTTATATCCACCTTTTGGTTTGCTTTAGTAAACCTGGCTCAGGCCACATATTTGTTTTTTAACTGGGCGCATTTGGTTTGGCATATTCATAACTGAAGAGAATTTGAACTAAATGTTGCACTCAATGGAGATATTCTTAGGGGAAATTGAACTTAATTGCAAAATCTTAATCATAGACACATTGAAGACCGAAGAAGACCAACGTCTCCGCTGTTGTCTTTTTGCACTTTTTCCACCATGGCACCAGATACCTCCATGCTGTAGTCATGCATAGCATCTTCAGAGGTGGCGTTCTCCATATTCAACGTGTCTCTGATATTTTCAAATGAAAAGCACAGATTTCCTTGCATCTTCATTTACAACTCATTGTTGTGATCTGAGATTAGACAGTCGCGGTACAGAGTATTTGCTATTGCCAGTCCCATTGCCTCAGTTTCATCTTCCTAAAACAAAGGATTAATAATTACAGAAGATAAATGGGAGCCATAAAGCATTGCAATACCCTCAGTCCCTCTACCGTTTACTCTTTCGCCTGCCTAGCCATTTGGGCATTTCTATAAATTATTAACACTTGAAAACGGCTATTTTATCCATAAATAATTGAGAGTGAAATCACACAAAGGAAGATGTGCTACAACACAGAGGGGCATGATGGGAAAGAACCTTGGTGGTAATTATTTTCACCTCAAACCATGTTAGTGTTGCCAGCCAAAATGAAGGAAAGAGCATTGCACAGTCGGATGGACATGTTTGTCTGCTGGCTGATCTAACTTTAAGATGTCATTAAGAACCCTTTTATGACATGAATAATATACATGTATGTACCCCGCTGGCCTCATAAAAAGCATATATGGTTGCAGTAGCAGTTTTGCATGCAAGATTTAACACATTTTAGCATTAAAGTTAAGTTTAATAAATGTGGAAATTGGATGTAAATTGCAGGAATTTAATAGTTTTTACCATTTATGTGCATGTACATCATGTCCAGGTTACACGACAGAACATATTTTGATGGTAGTTTCATCTTTTTCTGTTATTTTCAATCTGACAAAAAACATATTTCAGCTTCACTGATAGACAGTATTATCTGCACTGACCCCAGCACTCATCTACATTCCCAACATTAAACCAAAAATAAAATAAATTTCTTTTTCCTTTTTTTGCCTTTCCTCATTTCCTGCTCACCGCATTCGGCTGTCATACATCCGATAGACTACCAGCAATCTGGGCCTCTACAACCACAGCTGACCCTGTTGGCATTTCGAACTTGAGATAACCAAACTGTATTAGCTCCCCGCTGTCCTCACATTCACATTGTGCCCAGATGACGCTGTGGGATAAAGCTTGACCCTTGCAGGGGCCTGATAGCACATGAACTGCTGCTTTATCAGCGGCCTCTGAGCTATTGCATGCTCCTGAAAAAGGGGCATCGCTTGTTTGGATCCTGAGGCTGTGCTCCACAGGAATAGGTCTTTCACATTCACAGGGGCTTGATGTAAGTGATCTAAAGCCACTTTCAGCAATACATACTGTAACATAGGCCCCGCAGTGATCATGAGGAATATTCAAGCAAAAGTAATACGCTTTTGTCCATCTACACTTGCTAATTAAGTTAATGTTTGCACTTTTTCACCGGAGACTGAGCAAAATAGTTGAGCATCGCAACACTTGTAACAAATCGAAAAAATCATCCGGTGATGTTTTGTTTTATGTTCAAACTGTTTCTGCTCTGTGCAAAAGTGATGTGCTACATTAATATTCCCTGTGTGACTCCCCACACATTGAAAGACCTCTTTGTTATCCACAGCCAAAAAAGGGATTCTAATACTCTACAGCTTTCCCGATATTGTTCATGTGTGCTTACATAAGAGAACACTGGGAGCAAAGACATATACAGTATAGGCTGTATATTGTCACACTGTTATATAAGGGTCCAATAAACACTTGCTGTGTTTTGTAAGTTAAATTAAAGCTAAAGGGTCACAATGCCCAAACCTGAGTGCGTAGTCAATCAACAATATATGTGTGCAATAAGCTGTGTATTAAGAGTTTGTTTGATCCGGTTTAATAGCATCAAATGGAGGCTCAGTGGCAGATGTTGCAGTATTAATACCATGCTAACATGGAAAGTTTTGTTGCATCGGCACAAATCATTTTTAAACACATAAAAAAGATATTTGAACACTTTGTTTTCCAATAGATAGAATCAAATTTCTTAAACTTGCTGAAAAAAACTGTTGCAAACAAAGAACTTGTACAAGTCATTTAAAAAAAAAGTAATGATTATAACATGCATTCAATTACGTTCAATTTAATCTGCATTATATTTTAGTTAGAATTTTGAGGGAATGTAAACAGCTTTTGTGTCACTATTTCATTTTTTCTTATATTATATTTCCATCTGCCTTTGTTATATGAATATTTGTAAAGCTGTGACTGCTAAAGGCACAAAGAGAAAAAGCTTTTGCTTTCATCTCTCACAGGTCTTGATTCTACTTTGATGTAACTCCGAACATGCTGTACTTCCATAGCGAGCCAGACATCTTAATATTACCTTATAACCCAGACATTTTAATATTAACTTATGGACAATAGATAATTTGATTCTATATATGTATATATATATATAGAGAGAGAGGTCACTACTGGAAAAAATACTTTTAAAATGATGCTTATTCTCAAAGGATTCAGCAAGGACTCATAAAATCAGCACATCACTATCAATAGTTCTTGCTGTTACAAATGAAAATGAATAAAACATATAGCGTATGGGTTCCTAAGTACTCTTGATGCCATAATCACATGCACATTAACCTCAAGCAATAATTTGTATCAGCAATGAGATGGTCCACATTGAATCAAGTCTCTTCCTTTCAATGAATTGTTCATTTCCAGCCAGCCAAGAACTCAACGATATATTTGCTGAAAATTTGACATTATTATTCATTATTATTTTATTTTAGTGTAGTATGCCAACCTCTGGGGAGGCTGTGCTCTACTATCTCTCGATTTACTGAGAAATCAGTCTTCCAGCTTCCCTAAATTTAGGTCAGGCTGCCAATGTAACTGGAACCCCGTAACACAGACCCGCCTGGAGTTCTATTACTTAAGCACCTTTGATCGATCAGCGAATGTATAATTCAAGAGCATCTGGTGGCAAGGTTGTCAGTGTCAGACACGGTGTACATGACTGATTTTTCCCCCTCCAGTGCTAGAAGTCACAGAAGGAGTTAACTCACACAGCCTGTCAGCTGTTATGGAGATGTTAGGGTAGAATCGGGAGCAGATAATGGCAGAATTAGTATTCAACCTGATGCATTTGCTGCTCGAGGCTGCTCACCTCTCTCGAAAAGGTGCAGATGTACAAGTTAGATTTTATTTGTTGGAGTGTATCGATTTCAAACTCTTCAAGTTTGAATTTAAATGTTCAAAGAGGGAAATGCTATTAATATTATAATGTAACAGATTTCGGTATTATTTGCTCTGGCTTCGAAACTTTTTACAAACTCTGTCATCCAATCCTGTCTTGCTGCATTCAAGGCCTAGTTTGTCAGTGATCCATCCCACGAGGGCAGGGGAAGTGTCCTCGAAAAACAAGTCTGTCTCACTCAAGTTCTCATATAACTGAACTTCCTCTAAGGTCTCAATGGGGCTAATTTAATCTCTTTGTTGTGTTTGCAAGACTTTCATCATAAGTTGATTTATTGACAAAACTGTCTATACTAAACTATATTTTCCATAGACTTACAATGAATGCACTCGCCTGGTGCTTGTTAAGTTTGTATACCGTCAAGTTATCCTCTGAAATGAAAGCTGTCCTCGAAAGATAATAAAGGGGCAAGAAAACACTTTTTTTTTTGCCTTGCAATTATAGTATAATAATTTGAAAAGGGATAAAAATACCAGGAAAAAAAAAATATACTGATTCACAATTACCTTCTGAAAAAAGCACTTATGCAGGGCTACCTAGCAATTATGGTAAGTAGATGTTTGCGTGAACCGCTCTCACTTGGCAGGGATTCAATAAGGCCTTTAAAAAATAACTTGTCCAGAATTACAGGGGAAATTAAATTCTTGAAAATGTGCCGCGAGTGTACTTTGATCAATTGTTTGAGAGAAAAGCATCATTCGGCGTGTTCACTTTGTGCTTCATCTATACATCTGTGCCGAGCAGTGCTTGGCTTGCATAATAAGCCCGGTATTTATGGAATGCAAGCATAAGTGATATGTGAAATCTATACTTTGTCAAAATATATTTGATATTCCTCCTTCACTGTCTAATAAAGCAAAGGAAGCACTTTGTTTTATTGGCAGGGGGAGAATATATTGACATGGCATTTTGGTGGCATTATGAAGCCAGTTTAATATCACCTTATTGTGTTGTAACAGCATCAAATCATACATCATCTCTGGCATGAGGGGCTGGACTAAATGGACTTGATTGAGCTGATGCACCAGAATCACGAAGGTTAGCTCAGTGTAAAAATAAAACCTCCTTCATGCCACTGAATCCATGAAAACAAATGATGATTGTCCGAATCATCCCTCATCCGAACATTTTCAATATCTGCTCCATAGTTTAAGTCTTCTTTTCCTTAAACTGAGCAGGTACAGGTTAAGAGGGCAAAAGGCAACCTTTATAAAAAGGTTGGTTCTCCTGCAACTAACAGTTGCTCAGTTTCTCTCAAATGTGATTAAATAGTGAAGTTTTGTTTGACCCACGGATTTTCAGATATTATATAAAGAGAATTAGCAAATCTCACAGTGAATGATATTTCTGTTTGAAAAAATAATTACATTTAATAATCAGTTACCAAAATACTTGGAACAATTTATCTTTTTAGCTCCAGGTGTTACCAAGCATTACTGTCGTGAATCATGTATCATCTAAAGAGGAGAACTTATATAGTACTTGCATATACTTGCGTCTATGCATGTTCTTTCAGTTTTTAATGAGTGCATCTTAACAGTGTTGCCTTTGACCTTTTTGATGGCTTTCTTCTACAACCAGCTTCATCCAGAGTATTGGAGGCATCCTCCCCATGTTCCTCGTACTGGCCTTCATGTACACTGTGTGCATGACCATCAAAGGCCTGGTGCTGGAGAAGGAACTCCGGCTCAAGGAAGTACTACGTGCTGTTGGCATTCAAAACGGTGCTCTTTGGTCTGCGACGTTCATAGAAAACATTGTTCTGCTCACAATTCCCTGTGGGCTCATAAGTGTCATGGTTAAGGTCAGTAGAAAACTTAATGGAAAATCAAAACACAAAGCATACAACAGGAATATAACGAAGGTTGGTCTTCACTATTTTTTTATTTTTTTTATTTTTAAAGTTGTGTTTAAATAGTTTTGGAGTTGAACTTGTTGAACTTGTTTTGGAGAATTGTTTCTCTGTGAATTAAATAATTTCAAAGGAGATAACTCTATTAGAGACACTACAATGTAGCTCATCAAACACAGAAAAACCAAGAAGATGATCATCTGACCAAATACATCCAAACATATTATTATTATTAACCATGTTCTTGTGGGTCATTCAGGTCAGAGAATAGTTAATGCTTTGTGTTTTGATATTCTGTTATTAACCCATTAATGAGCACAGAATCAAATCATTACTCATGATTCCTGAAATCACCCATAATCACCTAATTAATTGAGCATGCCACCGAAACTCTAATTGAGTCACGCCAGTACTATTTGCCCTTTATTTCCTATAATTGCATCATCTCGTCTTCTGTGCGTTATACATAAAGAAGGCTGCTGTAATGTCATTTGGAAATGTATGATTGGTACGGTGTGTGTGTGTGTGTATTTCTGTGATTGCCGTGAAAATGTATTGTCATCGTCCAGTTGAGTGCTGTGCACTGTTTTACATTATTGAATCTGCAAGGTAATATCCATAAGTGGGAGGAATAGTGGTGCATTAAAGACCTCAAGTTCAGGGAGAAGCTGTAGTGTGTGTATGAAAATACCACATAGCTCTGATTTGTATGAAAAATAAATTAACTGTTTGGTTATGTGAGACAAATATGAACACGCTCGATTATTATTCCTGTGCTGACTTAAACAATAGTTAACTCTCAGAATTAATAAGATGAACTTGAGACTGCTCGCCGTGTTCGCATTTACCGTATCAAACTTTTCAGCAGCCGTCCAGCTCATACATTATGTACACAGTACGCAACAATATGAAAGAACAATACCTCAGACAACCAAAGCCTATCTCAGCATGATGTATAATGCACTGCAAGTATAATCATCTAATGGGTCTAACACCATCAATCATCTAGAAAAACTTTGGAACAAAATGCAAAATGGAGTTGGTGTTATTCCCAAAAGGGGCTAAAGATAATGTGACCAACATTAGTTATGTGCAGTGTGTGTATTATCATTTTTCTTCATACTGAAAATATCTTTTAGCATATCTCTTATGTTTTTCTTTGTTGTTTACATACTGATCCCTCTGAATCAATGATTTGGTAGTATATACCAAACTCGCTTATCAGTTGGAATGATCCTCTGCTCAAGGATTGATTAGGAACGATGCACAAAGCACGGTTCTCATGAAAAGAGACCCTTGTGCCTCTGGTGAAACACAATGTTGCGGCGTTATTATCGGTCTCGTTTAGATAGAGCACATCCTTCAACCGCGCCTTGTTTTGTCGACGTTGTTAATGAAATAAAAAAGGATGGTTATTTTAGATCAGCCTAATCAATTTTTGCAGTTTAATTGGAAAATGCGGCTGGTAAATAAAAACCGATATTTGAACAGCTGGGTGAAATGTAATTTCCCATCAGCCTAATGTGTTTGCAAGCCATCAACAATTTGTAAACATTAATAACAATAAATTGAGTTAGTTGAGTGCCTTGGAGGAGCTGCGAGCGCGATGTGTATTCAGATCACAGGCCCATTCTAAATGATAATTTCACAGCCATTTTCAGCACATTAATAATAATAGCAAATCAAATGGTAATTATCATAAGGCTGTATCTGGATTAGGTGTGACAACAACCAGTTTTGTCACCTGCACCTGAGTCCTCTGTCATTTTACACTTGTTTCCTCTTCCATTATAGAGCAGGTAATGCATGTATTATTAGGCAGACGGATATATTTACACTTCTCTCACGCTCGGTTCCCATCTCGAACCAGCTTTTTATGAAAACTAACACTGATCAGTCATGATACTTTACTTCAAAACATCCATTGTATGCTGAATTTTATTTCCAAAACTAATAATTGTTTATTTCATAGGTATAGTTAGTGTTACTGGTACCTTTAAACAGCTACAACATTAAAATGCTGCTTACCTGTACATATTAATCTGACTGTAAAATAAGTCATAAATCATCGTTTTGATTCATTAGGTACATTTTGATGAGAATGCTAACACGTTTTCAGTTTTGAAGTTTGAAGGCAGGACTTTTACTAGTATTTGAGTAAACTTTTTCTTCTTCCTCCACTGAAGCTGACACATACCTGTATTAAACTCACTAAACTTACACAGTGAGAATGTTCATCATGTTCAGCACCACCTTCAAGTGCCAGTGTCTTTTTAGCACCACTATAATCAGTCATTTGCCGACAGACTTATCACCATTTACTCCTGGTACTAACAAGAAATCTGTATCTGAATATCTCTTCTGGAAAAGAAGGGGGAAAAAAATCATGTTAATGTGCAGGTGTAAATGCATGCAGAGTGTATTTCAATGAGAATGCTTATGGACTGCAGTGTGCTAAAATCTCAGGTAGGTGTAAATGCAGTCTGTAAGGTTTGTTTTCTTCAAGTAGTTCGACTCAGTATTTTTATGTTGACAGCAGATACATGTGGTGTTGCTCCTAGTGATGGACCATATAGACATATCACCCTCTCCTTAGCCCTACATAGTGTTTAAGCTCATTATTTGGGTTTATTGTTGGGTTTAACGTTACTCTTTCTCTTCAGACAAAGTCTGCCACTGGCTGGTGAAAATTCAGCAGCAAAAAGAGAAATAGTAGTGGAAACCAAACCAGAGCAAATGGAGAGTCCATATTGGACTTTCATCAGGAAGAAAGAAACAAAACTGATCTACAGATGAACCCTAGATCTCATGAAGCACCATAGTTTCCATTGGCCTGGGTTGTTTGTTGACGAGACTGCCACCTCTACCTACCTAATTTGCACATTGAGATCCAGTCATCAGTAATAATGTCATTATCCAGACACAGATTACATATTAGTACCAGATGCAAATGAGGTTCTTGTCTTGTCTGGTCTGGCTCCTCAATCCTTCAGGTTCCTCCGGAGTCTGGCACGTTCCCTTCCCTTATACATGACTTTATCCTGGATCTATTCCGTGGCCGTAATCGTTAAGGGTGTCGTTCAAGAGAAAGAGGCAAGGCTTAAGGAAACAGTGAGGATCATGGGCCTGAGACCTGCCATCTATTGGCTGAGCTGGGCAGTGTCCAGTGTGCTGCCGCTGGCCATCAGCGCTATGCTTCTTAGCCTTATCCTGAAGGTGATTTCAAAGTGATTTAAGAATAATTCAAAGAGGACCCAACACTATTTTTGGAGAGTTTTGGCCATCAATCCTGGTGGATTAATGAGACTTTGTGTTTAAAATAATGAAGATGTTAAATTGAAGAGAAACCTACAGTAAGCCATAAAATGAGATCATTTTACTTGACGCTAAGACAGTTGTACTTGAAGAGTTCATTAAGTCCCTGCAAATTCAGAAGAGTTTCTATAATGAACATTCATACAGCTCTATGTAACAGTGTCCTCTATAAGGTTTTTAATCATAATTGCACCCATTACAATAACACCATTATACTAACAGTTCAAGTGCCTCTTTGAATTAGGCTCAGAGAGAACATCAGCATTATGGTGTAATGTGGGAGAATTGATGGATTCACAAGTAGCTCGCTAAAATTAGAGATGGGTCCTCCTTCAAACTGGCAGAGCAAAAGAGTGACACGTTTAATGACTTTCAGATAAAAGAATATGAGTCAACCAGGAAAATGCCCAGGTCTACCAGAAATATTGCCAGATGTTTAATCCTTTCAAAACTCTTTTACTCTGCCTTCTGTGTTGTAAGAATCAACAATAATTATCACATTTTTGAATTTTTCCAATTTCTTAAATATGAAAAATCTGCATGATAATCTCTTCTACCAAACCTCAAATGTCTGGAGGTTATTTTGGCACCAATTTTCAGTTTTTTTCCTCGTCTTTCAATTGTCTTTTTTCCCCCCACAGTTTGGCAAAGTGCTGCAATACAGCGACCCCTCAGTAATCTTTGTCTTCCTGCTGGTGTTCTGCCTGGCCACCATCACTCAGTGCTTCTTCATTAGCGTCTTCTTCTCTAAGGCCAACTTAGCAGCGGCGTGCGGTGGCCTCATCTACTTTGTCCTCTACCTGCCGCATGTCCTTTGCTACGCCTGGAGCGACGTCATGGGTTTCGGGGCCAAGGTTGCTGTGGTAAGTCCGTCTTTAGCTCTGACATGGTTTTTAATATCTTCCCCTGCTGTTATCATACACAAGGGCTGACTGTATTTTTGAGTTATATTTCTAGGTT
Source organism: Larimichthys crocea (assembly GCF_000972845.2). Lineage (NCBI taxonomy): Eukaryota > Metazoa > Chordata > Actinopteri > Sciaenidae > Larimichthys > Larimichthys crocea. The sequence continues at coordinate 9,213,552 of NC_040013.1, forward strand.
ATGTTTTTGTCACTATAATCACACTTTGGTGGTCTCCTCATCCTTTTCTTTTTAAATCCAAACAGGCACGAGTGTGATTTGATCGTTGTCGGTTGTTATGAAAGGAAGTGAATTCATTCCCAGTGTCAATAATATCTGTATGAGATTTGCCTTTATCGTACCTGCACAACTCCCCTGACAATGAGGTGTGAAGTGTGGCTGCAAGATGAATTTCGAGATCAAGTTAAAACTGCATTGGTTTCCATTTTTTCTGACACATTTTGGCACAAACCTGAACAATCTTGTTAAACCTGGACATACCCATGTGACTGAAACATGGAACATTTACATAAAAGAAGACACTAGACAGACACACAGCGAGGAAGTTGAGGATTTTCTCCTATCCTCCAAGGGATAAAGATAAATAGTACACCATTGCTCAACTTTCAGTGTAGCCTTTCTGCGTGACCTTTATGGCAATACCGGTATCATTTGTCCTCAAGCTGTCCTTTCTGCAGACAAAGACACACAAAATCCTGAATCTTCATTGCCGTGCGTGCGAGTGCATCTCCACCAGAATTTCAATCAGGTCATGTTTTCTTGTTTGTCAATTTCAACAATGCAGTATGAGGTGCAGGTGGCCAAGGTAAACAGCCTCATGTTTCTTATTTATCATATTGAAATAGTGGCAGTCAATAATATCTTACATTGGCACCTGACAGAAGCCACTTCTGCTTTCATCTTTCATCCTTGGAGACTTTGCAAACCTTTGCAAGCTTTTGCCAACGAACAGCGCCAACATACCTGTGGAAATTGCTTGTCTTTGAGCGAGTCCTTTAAAGTGATGTCGCTCCTTTCCTGTTGGAAACTTTTCAGTCCATTTCCTTTTACAGACTGTATGCAGGTTAGCTAGGCATTTTACATATAAAGCACTGCAAACCTTATTTAATCTCTACACAAAGTGCCATTGCTAGGTCCTCCCCTGGCGCTGAGATTTTTCTCCCCTGCTCCAACTAGATGGATAGCCCTCTAGCCCTCTAATTAGCATGAGCAATGTTCCTCTGACTAAACCACTATCCAGTTCATCCTTACACTTTATCAGAGATGTGTGTGAGTGTGTGCAGAGGTTTCTCTCCCTCCCAGCTTAGATGAAACCACATCGTGCCAAGGCATACAAATTCTCTCCCACATTGTCCTTGATAATAAAGTCTTTAATCGGAACGGAATTTCAAAAGATCGTCTGAATTTATATGAGCAGTTGTGTGCCAGAGGAGAGCTAGAGGGATTGTATCAGAGAGCCACTTTAAGACAGGACATAGTCACAATCCAACTACCTATCTACTGGACTTTGACTATTCTCTCCTTCTTTTACCCCCAGTTTCAAATTAGAAACACGAGAGAGCTCAGAGTCCTTTTATGTCGTTGAGCACCAGAAGTACTTTGCATCAGTGTTTCTGAGAAATAATAGTAATTCCTGCGAAATCATTTCGAACTTCTCAGGTTTTCCTTTGCCGAAATCAATTAATTGATCTATGCTTTTGCAACATCTGGCAGCTGCGAAAGTAAGGTGAAACCGTCATTAAGTTTTCACAGCTGACTTACACATCTGGTTTTTGTTCAGACTTTTTTTTTTTTTTGCACTAACTCCTCTGACATTTTAATACACAGTATAACGATTATTGTTATTAGATTAGAATTTTTTCGGAGTATTTTTATATATATTCAATTGCCTGAGAGCCAGACAGGAAATGAGGGAAGAGAAAAAGGCAATAACATACCGCAAAGGTCCTTTTGTCTGGTCGGTAAAATATCAGAAGAGTGTGAAAAATGTCTGTACAATTTTCTAAAGTCGAAAGATGACGACCTTCAAACAGCTTGTTTTGTCTGAACAACAGTCCAGGACTCAGAGATTTTCCAGTCGCTAATCCTCACATTTGAGAAGCTAAACCACAGTAATCAACTTAAACAAGTACTCGATCATCAAAATAGTTGGCAATCGACTAATTAACTCATCGCAGCTCTAGCCTCCTCTTTTGTTTCTCCAGATCCAATTCATTCTGAGAAACAGTTTTCAGACACAGAGAGTTTGTACTTTGGCAATTTTCATGTGAGACTACTTCAGAACACATTTGTCTCTGTTGTGATCCTGTCCGTCATTCCAGCTCTATTTGTCAAAAAAACGTCCTGGAAAATGACTTCTCACATCGAGCTGGCACCCTGATTACTCTTCCTCTTAACAATGCTCTTTGTCTGCAGCCAGCTGAATGGTGGCTGAATCTGCAGTGTTGACATGTGTTCAATAGAGGGTGCTTTTTTAGTCCGACTCCCAACTCATGCTCCCTTTCTCGAAAGCCAAAGGAGCGGTTCCTGTCACTTTGTCAGCCATTCATGCAGAGGTCAAGGATGGGTGCCCACTAGCCCTGCTGTCACCCCTCATCTACTGACTCACTGTTGATTGCTTGGCAATAGACGGGCAGTGGAGGACAACACAGGAAGTTGGCAGAAGTCTTAGCAGCCAGGCTAGAGGTTTGGCGTCACTGCAGAGCTTCTCCGATATTCTGTCTGATAATGTGACGTTGAGCAGACAGTATCCATGGTGGTTCGTCTCTGTAGCTTCAGCAAATGCTTCTGCCGGAGTGAAAATACTGTGAGCAAATGAGGCATGATAAAACAGCTGGCAGGCAACATGGCAATGCAAAGTGATAGGCCATGGCAGATGATGTCTCATGGGCAAAGTATCATTTGCAATTTCCTACTGTATGAACGATCCAACAAATCTTGTATTTAGTGCACACTTTTTTAGTCTCTGTCTTCGTTTTGAATTCAAAGTCCTTCGAGGTGTTCACAAAGGCAACACAGCAATTACACCAGCTGATGCCTGTGCAGATATTGTTCCTCTGTCTGCTGCAATAGTTTACTCATCAGTTATGGGTATGACCTTGGGTAATAACAGTATGTCTTTTATGATTAAGTCGTCACCTGAATGTAGTAACCAGAGCCTACCTCACAGGCAGTCTTACCATTTGCCCAAAAGCATATTGGAATATTCTTCAAGGCCATATTTAATCTGTTTTAAAGTGCTTTTTGGGAAGTACACACATTCCTTCTTGTTGAGAATAAGATGTGAATCATTCTGATATCCGAAGCTGGTTATTTTAGCTTAATATAAAGACTGGCAGCAGAGGGAAACAGCTAGGTTCAGTCTGTCCATGTTCCATTTTTTGTTCGATTTGTACAAAATCATGTGTTCCAGACTATTTCTTGGCTGTGACCAATTGGCAAATAACTAACAAAAACTCCAAGAAGATGGAGCCAGGCTAGCTGTTTTGCAGTCTTTGTACTAAGCTAAGCTAACTAACCTCTGGCTCCGACTGCATATTTAGGATACAAACATGGGAGTGGTGTCATTCTTCTCTCAAGCTTACTCTCAGCATGAACGCAACATGTCTTACTACTTTATTGACTTTGGATGTTTTTCACTTGCATATCTTTCATTTCCAGAGTTTGTTGTCATGTGTGGCTTTTGGCTACGGTTGCGAGAACTTTGCCAAGTACGAGCAGCAAGGCATCGGTATTCAGTGGTACAACATTAACAAGAGTCCAGAAGATGGAGAACGCTACACATTCCTCGTGTCCATCATCATGATGCTCATTGACGCCACTTTACACTGGGTGCTCACCTGGTACATTGAGAACATCTTTCCAGGTAATTGTTTTGAAGTGGATGAATTAATATTATGTTATTTGTACCACGGGCGTGTCTTAAGAAAGAAAGAAAGATGGTGACATTTGTGTGTTGTATTTTATTATTATTGTAAGCGATCACCTCCACTCGAAAGTACCATATTTCACAATGTTTCTAAAATATGAATAATGTTCTCCACACTTGATCCCAGGTCAATATGGAATCCCCAAGCCATGGTACTTTCCTTTCACTGTGTCCTACTGGAGTGGGAAACCATCAGTGACTAACGCTGACCCAGACTTGCTGAAGGACACCATTGTACATTCCGGTAAACTGCCATGAAACTTTCAGTTCTCACTCGTGGTGTGTAACTGTAAGGTGACAAACCCAGTTGATATGTATTCGTCGGATTCTCAAATTATTTGTGGAGTAAGTTAATTGGGATGGGTCGCAAACAAACATTAGCACCTTATTTGTCACATTGGGTGATAATAGAGCTTGGCGCTTTGTGGGGGAAAAAAGTGAGTTTCAAGTTAGGAACTTGATAAAAAAAAAAAAATCCCAATTAGCATTCAGAGTAAGTGAGCTCGTTATTTTTATCTTATACTGCTCAGTAGTGTTTTCTTTTCACTCTTAAGGCCCAATCAGTATTTTTGAAAATGGAAATGAAAGAAATAATCACATACTGTGCTTAATGACAGGTTTTTAGCATCACTACATATCTCCAGGTGTAATTTTGTTGTTAACTTTCTTTGGTTTGTGTCTTCTGAAGACATTTTATGTGCTTTTATGTTTGTTTTTTTCTCTTTTTATTAATGCATACATGTGTTTCTAAAGAGTATCTGGAGAAACCACCACCCAATATGAAAGCCGGGGTGTCTATCCGTAATCTTGTTAAAATCTACAAGACTGGAAAGAAGCTTGCCGTGGACGGACTGAGCATGGACTTCTACGAGAATCAGATCACATCTTTTCTCGGCCACAATGGAGCCGGAAAAACAACAACAATGTGAGTTGCATTATCTGCTTCTCCCATGCTGTGCCACTTGGCTCAGTGTTCATGTAATTTCACAGGGTGCAACTAATCTAACTGGTACACAACGCCGACTGTACTGTAAGCTACATTCATTCAGTGGTCGTGACTGTGACGAGAGTGGCATCTTCTGAGAGGACATTTATCACAGACAGTCAGCTGTTGTGTTGATAGTGGGACTTATCTAATTGCTTGTTTTAAAAATTCTGGAAAGGTTAGAAGGGCTCTAGGATGACAGGAAATAACTGAAACCCAGTGGCCCAGAAAGAATGAGCGAGGGAGAGAGAGAGAGAGAGAGCAAGTGATGCAAGACTAAGGGCTGAAAGGAGAGACATCCCCTCTGAGCAACTGTAACGAAACATAACAGAGCACAATAACAGAAAAAAGTACAGAGAAAGGACTCTGTCACACACTGGAGCTCAGAGCACAATATCTATCTATCTGTGAGATACTGTGTTACAACTGAGATTGTGCACAAACATCTTGTACATTTACATGTAGCTTGCAAAATATACTCAATATTATGAGTTTATTTTGTCTAAATTGATATCTTCTGGATGATTTTATAATCTTTTGGTGTGGTGTTTGCTATTTTTTCTGCCCTGGTCTGATCAGTAACTAATCCATAATTAATGACCTGAGACTGAATACAACTTAATGGAGATTATATGAAAAGTCATTGCTCCAAATCCTCTGATACAGCAGTACAGTCCTGGTTTCATTTGTCAGTTCTTGTGATAAAAACATTTTTTTTAATACTTTATGAGCACAAAATTAGCACATGTTGATGAACTGGGACATAATATCTATTGACAAATATGTTGAAGTGGAGCAGGGAATAAATCTAATTTGCCATTATGTTCAACCAGCTGCTTCTAACTCTCCTTTTCAGTGAGTCTGCAGCTCTATAATCTTGTGTTTTGTTCACCTCTTCTCTTCTCTGTAGGTCAATTCTGACAGGACTGTTCCCGCCTACGTCAGGAACCGCTCTCATCAACGGATATGACATCCACGTTGACATGGACAGCATCCGAAAGTACTTAGGAATGTGCCCGCAGCACAACGTCTTGTTCAATGAGTGAGCGAATATAGCAGATCTATCTTTGTTCTCACCTGGTCATTGGTATAATCATGTTTTGCCTCTGGTGTATTCAAAAAAAAAAAAAAGAAGAAGAAGAAAGAAAAAACCCAGATCATTACAGTGCAATTTAATCACATGCATAATGAGGGCTCATTCTCGGCTTATGTTTCACATCAACACATCATTATCCCTTTCCTTTTTTCTGTGAAAACAATGAAGTGAACTTTGCTCGCTCCGTCCACTAAATTTCTCATAATAGCGTCATTCGCAGCCATTATTCCGTTTTTATATCACCTCTAGATCCCCCTACTTCTCTCCCTCTCTCCACAAACTGATTGCCTGCAACTCGACACAAGTCCTACATCATAATTACGACTGAGCACCTGCAAATTACTTTCATTAATATTAATCCCAGACAGTCAACGCATCTATATTAAGTAGGGTTAAAATATTCATGCAAACAGTAAAAAGTTAGACTTCGGGACATATTATGTTTGGATGAAAATTCGAGATCTCTGCATGTCCGTTCACAAAAGAAAATGGATACATCTTTCAGCGTGCATTGCCGTTACATCTCAAACACTTACATGTGAATATGTGGCAGGTGGTGCCCTCTATGGTCACTTATGCCTCCACACAAATGGGCATTATGATATTATTTTCACATTTCAGGCTGACTGTGGAGGAGCATATCTACTTCTACGCCAGGCTGAAAGGACTCAGCAGCAAAGAGGTGAAAATTGAGATGGACCAGATGATTGAGGATGTTGGTTTACCACATAAGCGGAAGGATCTTGCTAAGAACCTGTCAGGTGTGTCTACGCTTTGGTGTTGAAATTATGTAGAGATGTAAATTAAGTTTGTGACGCGTGCATCAGTTCTCTGTGCTCTAGGAATTCATTTCCCCTGGGAGGGAATATCATTGGTAGATTATCCGTCCTGTTCAGGATAAAGCTGCCCTGTTATGCCATTTCCTCTGCCAGCACGTGTGCATGCAGCTGTCTCAACGTACATATGGAGTGTACCTGTGTGTCACAGGTTGTAATTCATTGTCTGGGGGGCATGAGCAAGTCCTGCTTGATAAATTGTCCCCAGTCACGGATTGCTTGTGAGCAAAATCACTGAAATATGACTTTCAAGGTTGATCTATGCTGACATTTCCACTACATTAGCACTACATTGGATGCATTTTGAAGAGCTCGCTACGAGAGCGGGGACCGGAATAACCTGAGTAAGGTGTATCTACTTCCCTGCCATCAATCATTTCACACGATGCAAAAGACAATAAAACCTGGAGAGGTACATCTCGACACATTTGTTCCATAATCAGTTCCCAATAATGTGTCCATTTTACACCTGAAACCTAATGTTGACAAATGGTTGTGTTGGATTTTTCAATGATTACAGCCTGAATGGCTACTACCCTTGACAGAGACAAATATCTTTTTCTTTTTAGCTTAAAAAAAAAAACATGCAACTGCAGCTGATGTAGGTCGTTCTGTCTCCTAGGTGGGATGCAGAGGAAGCTGTCTGTGGCTATAGCATTTGTCGGCGGCTCAAAAATCGTCATCCTAGACGAGCCTACAGCGGGAGTGGACCCCTTTGCCCGCAGGAGTATCTGGGAACTGCTGTTAAAGTACAAACAAGGTATGGGATTGGTGGTAAGAACCAGGGCTCTGCTAAAGACTTTGAAGTATGTTTGTAGAATTGACTGAACCTGCACGGAGTGCGAGTTTGATCTGTTTCAAATTGAGAAACTTTCCAAAATCAAGCTGAGAAAAAGGTAAAACTTTTAAACTGACGTTGCTCAAATGTATCCAATCTAAGAGCTGTTAAGGTAATAAACCATCTAGAGTAGTTGTTTTTTTTTGGTCTCGGTCTCTGTGACATTCAATTGTGGGTTGAAAGAAATTGTAATTTGTACTGGAACAGATTGAAATGGAAGTGAAGACAAGTGAATCCAAGAAGATTTAATTGACATTGCTATTTAACAGAGTCCCTAATTGTCTGCCATATCAGTCACTCCTCAGCCTTACTACATATACTATGTGGCTGCTGGGTGGCTGTAAGCAGGACATGGACATTATAGTAACACATTCTCTCAACAGATGTCTAAATGTTTAATGTGCATTGAGTGACATGCCACCCTCACTGTGTCATTAGCTTCTCTCTCTCTAATCAAGTCCTTTCACTCCAATTGGGAGGTGGAGATAACTCTGTTATAATGAGAACACCCACATTCTGGCTGGTTAAGTGAGTCATGTTTTGTCCTTCTCCAGTCTTATTTGCTGCACAGCGCTGCTAAGGTTCGTCATTAAGCAGAAAAAGGCTACAGGCAGTATATATGTATGGAAAAATTGACGGCTAAAATTGAGCTTAACATTGTGGCTCTTCGTGACTAATTAAGCATGCGGGTTTTTTCACACAGACCGGGTCACCAGATTGGCTTAAGCGAGTATTGTTTTGATTAAATTCAGTTGGGAATTCACAGGAACATGGACACACTTGTACGTGTGCTAAAATGTTAAATCAAACCCTCAGTGTACGTTCCAGATGAGTATGCTTAATATATTGTGTAATCAACAGTGAATTTTCATCAAAACCCTCATATGGTGGCATGTTGGTGTTTGATTATTCCTCTGATCTTCCCATTTAACGCGACTTCTAATGTCTCCTTTGTCTTGTGTCATTAGAAAATTGCTGTGGAAGGTGAAGATTTAAAGTAAAAATTAGCAAATTATGAATTTTTAATTATTACCCATTAGTGGAAGTAGATTACTATTAAATTACCCTACTCATTATGCTATAAAATGGGCCTTGAGGATGATATTCATATAATGGATTTTATACATTAAGTTCTGTGCCTTCAGCCTTGTGTGTTTTTGCTGCGACAGCATCCTTTTATGTCACCTGATTTATTGATCGGAATTGATAACTTTGCCAATTTACAAGCCATTTTTGGTGCCCTGGAAGGCTAGGTGCTCCACTCCCTTTAATTTCTACCTCACATATCTCTTTACTGCCACATAAATATGATGTTTCATCTCACATGGATGCACTTAGCACACAACTATACACAACATATTTTAGATTACTTACATAATGAAACTCGTTATACATAGATATTGCACTGATTTCCTTCACAGCATGTATCAGCAGCCATGCAAAGGTTGGAGGTAAAAACATTAGCATCCCTTTAGTTAGTTGTTAGGATTTAGGTAGTTACACAGTTAAATAACATAAACCAACTCCCAGAAAAATGCCATAAACATTATATTATAGTAGCATATTATAACGTCTTAAATCCCACGTTGAATACTGACACACATGAATGCTGCGATTAGAGCTGTCACATGTAGGCAGGTGATTCAGTTTGTGACAGATGATGGGTACAAAGAATGTGTGGGAAGCATGTGGTAATATTTTTAGAACATTGAGCGTTAATATAGTTGTTTTTCATTCCTATGACCTGAAACATATGAAACATGGTGTACATGTAAGCGTTCAATAACACGTTTAGAGGCTTTGATAGAGAAGCTATTTAAAGAATGTAGAAATATACATTTATGCCATTAATTAATGATTTCATAATTCAATTATTAATTCAAATTATTACACCATGTTGAAAGTACCATCACAAGTCCTGCTTCTTCAATTTACCTTGAAAACTCACTGACTAAATTCAAGTTGGATGTTTGTAACATCTCCATTTATTAGTAGCCTCTGATTGCAGTCGCATGCATTTTTATAGTTTCTCTGGCAGTTGTGAAAAATTGAGCTACCATACATAATGCATTTTCCCCAGGAATACAAATTAATGTAGGGTTGAAGCCAATGTTGCAGTACGAATGGCATAAAAATGCATCAACCTCTTTTTTCGTATGGGATCGTATGGAATTCTTTTTTGTTTTCGAAAACCAAAATGTGTTAAAATCAAACGTAAGATTTTTCAGAGGGTGATGAAGGAAGACAGAAGCGAACTGTAAACATCCAGCTTTATTATTTGGAACATCATATAAGATTTAACACAAAACTGACAGAAGAATATTCTTCCAACCTGTGCAACCTTCAGCAATAGCCAACCGATTCTTTGCAATATCCACAGAGTTTTCTGAGTTTGTGCCAGCACACATGAGATAGTGTGATTTTGAGTATTTTATAAAACAGTGAATAAAACTTGAACACGTGTGTTTTACCAGTTTTTTGCCGTTGGTTGCTTTTAATCCAAACAACAGGCCCATCTGTTTCTTTTAACTCCATTGACAGGCTGTAAATGACGTCAAGGTAATTTAAAAATCTATCCATCTAAATTGATTGCGGGCTGTGCGGTCGTTTGAATCTGTCGACTACCTGCGGCTTTCCTGTGTGGAGTTTACATGGCCTCTCTGTGCTTGCATGGGTTTCCTCAGTCCAAATACATGCAGGTTAGCTCAATTGGCCACTCTAAATGACCCATAGGTGTGAATAGGTTGTCTGCTGGTGAATGGTTGTCAACTGGGATCGACTCCAACCTCCCCTCATCCTTGTGTGTTTAGCTAATGAATGAATTGATTGCCACAAAAATAAGTTAATACAGTTTTGTCCAATAATTCATCTTACTGCTGATGTACATAATATCCGTCCAGCTTTCTCGACCACTGTGAAATCCATTTCCATCAACTTGATTTAGAGAGAAGGAAGCTAAATAACAGAAACCAGATTTTCAGTCTCACTTTGCTGTACGTAGTGTGCGAGTCCTACCAATTTACCTGAACACACCCAACTCTATTTGATATATCACTTTGTGCTGTAATGCACCACAACACACCATAAATCAGAATACCTTTGTGGGCCATGTGCAGTCCAAACACATTTATTTTGCTCCCAACTCACAGATGATGCAGTGCGATTACTTTTTTTTTTTTCCTTCCTTGTAAACCACAACAAACCCCGAGAACATCATCTTTGAGTTTGAGCATCCCATACAAAGTGAGCCGGTTCAGTCAAACTAAACCTCAAGCAACTGCCTCAACCCACCCCCCCTTCATACGCACGGCTTTTTCCTTCCATATCTTAAATTGACTGAGTCGTGAGCATTGATTCAACTCGGACATTTCATCTGAGTTCTTATATAGAGTGATCCGGACTTTCTTGGCATAGCATAAGACAGCAATAGTTGACTAAGGACGGATGGATTTAGCAGCTCAGCTGGTGGCAGCATGCAAAAAGGAGGCGGGGGTGGTGTGGGAGAAGGGGAGGCAGAGCAGAAATAGTTGGTCAAGCGAATGGCTGCACTGGGCTGCAGTTAATGACCTCTGAGTGTGTCCTTGTCCCTGGGATAATGTGACCTGTGAGGATACAGATTTAACTAGCTCACTGCAAAAAAAATAAAAAATATATAAAAAAGCCGCCATGCTCAGCAGAGCACCTGACCTTTTGTAATAAACACTCCAAATTCAGTGAACAAAGGGTGAACACTCTTTTCAGTCAGCTGTTTACTGAAAGTGCAGCATCACCTTGCTTTGTTTTGAGATGAGTACGCCTGATGTGGCTCAACATCTCCTTTAAAAATCTCACTGTGTAGGATTATACTGGCATCTAGTGATGTAGTCGCTGATTGCAACGATTGCAACCCCCCTTGCCTCACCCTCTGTTTCCTAGCGTGGAAGAAAAACTACAATGGCTGTGAATCGTACAAAAAATGTGAAAGCCGGTCCGTCTTCAGCTACCGTAGAAACATGGTGGTTCAAGATGGTGGAACATATGAAAGAGCACCGGCATGGCGAGTAGATATAACGGACTCTTTCTACATTTTTTTTAGTGCTGATACACTAATTAAAACATACTTCCATTTCTGCCACATTCTGTAAATAAAGCTTCATGAATAGCCCCCTAAAACTTACACACTGGACATTTAACAAGACTAAAGGCCCACTCACACCGGAGGCGTTACGGCTTTCCGTAGCATTTCTATTTTTTCCGCGAGCCGCTGCTAAACCTCGTAAATTTCAACAGAGCACTGCACACCAGACGGGAAATCTGACACACAATCAACATAATAAACTTCCGCCCCCTTTCAAAATAAAACACAGTTTTACACGCAGTTCATGTAGCTTGTCACATCTTCACATCAACGTTATGCCATGACCAGTGGCACCTGGTGATCAAAGATCGATCAAAGGGTCTCAACATGAACGATGAGAGACTGATTGTTGAAGTGGAACAACACACAATAATTTACGACATAACAGATCCTTGTTATAATCTCCTCCACGTCGGAGAAGCAAAGTCAGCTGTTTGTTATTTTCTTTATACATAGTTTATCGCGGGGTCTCGCGTACGTCCAGGATTCTCGCGTGATCTTGCATAAATACGGCCAGCTCGCTACGCTGTTGTTACGTGGCCAACACGCGCCCGGTGTGAGTTGACCCTGGGCGAAGGACGCAGCTAAACCGCAGCGCAGCCGTTACGCGGCGCTTACGTCTCCTGTGTGAGTCCCGTGTAAGTTTTTTTAGTGCTTATACACTAATTAAAACATACTTCCATTTCTGCCACATTCTGTAAATAAAGCTCCATAAATAGCCCCCTAAAACTTACACACTGGACATTTAACCAGGCTAAAGGCCCACTCACACTGGGGTGTACGCGCCGTGGTCACCGGAGCTGATCACTGCCAGTCTAGTGTCAGTCAATGAGAGCACGCACACAGGGCGCGTCGCGGAACATCCCAGAAGCGTCTCTCCGCGGCGCGAGCATTCCGTAGCATTTCTATTTTTGACGCGAGCTGCTGCTAAACCTCGTAAATTTCAACAGAGCACTGCGCACCAGACAGAAAAATTCGACACAGAATCAACATAATAAACTTCCACCCCCTTTCAAAATAAAACACAATACGCAGTTCATGTAGCTTATCACAACTTCGTGATGACCGGTGGCACCAGGTCTGCAGTCAATCAATCAAAGGGTCTCAACATGAACGATAAGAGACTAATTGTTGAAGTGGAACAACACACAATAATTTATGACACAACAGATGCTTTTTATAATCTCCTTATCCTTATCGCGGGGTCTCGCGTACGTCCAGGATTCTCGCGTGAGGCCAATGTGGCGGACCAACCAATAGATCAGTATTGCCCTCAGTAGAGCAACGCAACTAGCATGGCTTAAAAGGTTCAGCTTTAATCACAGTTCTTAGTAACATATTAAAAATGTAATCCAACTGAACTAGTCTTTTTAACATTAATGACTTGAAAGCAGATTTCATAAAAAAGGTACCAGGTTAAATGTTTTCTGCTTTAAAACATGACTGGATCAAAAGTTCCCCTGTACTTTGTGATACCGCTTTCATGCCGACTGCAGAGACATGACCATGCTGTGACTTCATTACAGATCCAGTCCTTTGTCTAATTTCTGGGGTATGTGATAATTAATATGTGTTATCTGATGCAGCATGATATGAAAGGATTAGAACACCTGTGAATAACCTTGCAATGCATGCTGTAGTTGTCACTGCAATTGCGCTCAGTTTGATGTCTCTCGAAATCAAAGGACTTGCAGCGTAAGAGAGAGAGCTAAAATAAAATGTGGTCTCATAGAAATGCCGGAAAAGTAGGCTTCGGGTGGCCTTTATCCTAATTGTAATTTTAGCCCAGATTCATGCCCATGCATAGAGTTTGCTTTATTGCCATGCGGAAAAACATGGGTAAAAAAACAAAGTGGATTTGGCAATATGGAGATAAGTGCAGGGACAGATTGTGATATTGCCTTGATTTGTTTTGATCTGAGGCATCTTTCCTAGTCAGGCTTCTTTTTCATAATGACAGTTGTCAAAGCAAACAAGGTCCAAAGAGAAAAATGCCTCACAAGTGCTATTTATTTTATAATTTCTCACCTGTTCCTGAACTTTTTATATATATATTTGCAATCCAGAGCTTTTAGTTTGTACTTGAAGTCTCTCTTTTTTTGCCTCTCTTCAGGTCGCACCATCATTTTGTCTACACACCACATGGACGAGGCAGACATCTTAGGCGATCGCATCGCCATCATCTCCCACGGCAAGATGCGTTGTTGCGGCTCCTCGATCTTCCTCAAGAAATGTTTTGGCAGCGGCTACTATCTCACTCTGGTGCGAGAGGGGATTGAAAAGATGACAGCTCAGCGTAACGGTATCATACACAGTCAGGCCAAAGAGGTAGGAACAGAATACAGAATTTCTGGTCACTGATTAGCTTTTGAACCATAATTTTGCAAGAAATACTGTCATAGCATGTATGCCCTTTTAGGAATGAACTGATTGATGACTGCATATTCTGCTACTGTCACTTGCACAGCAGCTAATTACCTCAGTTGTCACCTTCGCTTATTGTTTTGGTTTTTATGGTATGCAACTTTACTTTTTGGATCATTGTCGCAGCTCTCATCAACACCTTTCCTGCCACAGCATGCAGCTTTTTTCAGTAAAAAAAAAACACACTGGTAAACCCACTGTTGGCGGACCCACTGTTGGTGGACGTCACGAGTCGTCGTTTATTGTGTCGTTTTGCCACACCAAACCAAAAACACAAAGTCGATTAATGCTGCTTGCAGCATATAGAATAGATTATGTTTTGATTTCATACATTTCACATAAGATGTCTTGCCACTTTGTTACTTCATCACTAAGGCTATAATAGATATAGAGATATATTGACCCACATTTTTTTTGGTAGCATCATGCACAAAAGGTCATCTTATACTTGTTTGCTCATCTTTTATAAGATATTTACAGATTTCAATATACATTTAGACATTCTTCTATTTATTGAAGGTTGACAATAGAAACAGAAAGGAAACATGGCAATGGTGGCAAGGGTATGTTCGCATTTAGTCCTGGACTTTAGAGTCCAGGTCCTGGTCCTGATTTTTAATTATTACTCAACAATTATAAAGTTTGACTTCTCTTCTTAAATTAAGAATTAATTAGTATTTGTTATAAAACCATTCCTTAAACTAAGATATTAAATCCTTTGTTTTGGTATCCTCAGGGATGTTTAACCATGACTGTAGGGAGACACAACATTAGCTGCGTGAGCTCATTATCTTAAAGATAAACACAAATTTGATGATTAGGACCCTTGCCTGATCACACAACTACCCTTTTTTTTAAATCCATATTAGAATAACTGTAATTGGAAGGGGATCATTCATTTTGACTCCTGGTATCAAGAACAGAACTTCAGCTGCAAAACCCCTTTGACACAACAGTAACCTCTCTCTAGTCTATTATTGAACATGGCCCCTCCTGACTTTCCTGAGTGCTCTCTTTCTCACTTGCCTCCCTCCCCTATAATGATGTGTGTTTAGTCTTTCCCAGCATGAGAATTGGCAAACGCCTACGTGCTGGATGATACTAATTGTCACCAGGGAGAGGGGTGATTCTTGCTCTTGCTCGCCAATGGTGCCTTGCACACTTAGTTTTAATCAATAGGAGCAAATGAACAAGATGCACTGATGCCAGCAGGGCTAGAGCAATTACCATTAGTCTGCAGGCTCTTTGAGGTGAGCAGAGTCATTTGTTTGAAATAAATAAATAAACAGGCCGGCACATTTGTGGGCAAGGTAGAATAGTGCCGCCTCTCCAAGATGACGGCTTTGTAATTCAGTGGAAGATTTTGCAATTACGCAGCCAGTATAACTCTGAAAACCGAGCTGGATAAAGTGTGATTGTCGTGATCTCATTCAGTGTGATTAAACTCCATTTAAATGTCATCAAGTTCTTTAGAAATTCAGTGAGGTCTACTCAACTTTGAAAATATAATCTCCGTATGTGTGTCAAACTGAAAAGATTGTGATTTCATGTCACATTACTGGTTGACCCGGTTGGTTTACTTGGTGTTTATAGAGTTAGAGCAAAAAAAGAGAAACTTGTGGAGGCATCCATTCTTCCATTAATAGAAGGCAGGAGTTGTTCTCAGTGGTAAAGCATGATAAGGCCTTTCTAATCCAATTCTGATTAACAGGAGAAAGACTATCCATCAAGGAGAAGCAGTCTGGATGATGGCATTGGCAGCCAGACCTGGAGCAACTCTGATCCCTCAGGTCGAAACCTTTGTTTCTCTTCTTTGTACCAGACAGCTGTATTTTAGTATTAACACCTAAGATAACCTGCTATATGAAAATATTGTATAGTTGGTGCAATATACTGTACAATACAGCAACAAATTGTGTGAATATTTAATCCCAAAACTGAAAACTGACATTATCTTTTCAGCCCTCTTATAAAACCTTACCATTGCACATTCTGAGTTAGGTGCTCAAGCACTTCAGCTCCATGCCAGCCTACTTGAAAACAACATGAGAGCCTGGGAATAGTCCTAAAACACACAAACAATAACCATAAAACTCAAAATAGTATAACCATTAGCCCCCCTACCCATCCTTTCAGTCGACCAAACCAACAAACACCACCACAGGAGTGGTGAAGTAGCTGCTGCCTCGAGATGTTGTTGAAAAGTTCTAAATACCGGTCGAGTCCTTCAAAGTGCTGATTGTTAGCTGATAGCACATCCATGTGAGCACTTCTCCACTCTTTCACTTGTTGAAGATTATACACTCGAAGATTTGAGCCCAAGCTTTCACTCCCATGTTAGATTGCAACAGAGTTGCTCCTTCAATTTCCAAACAAAATTTATGGAAGACAGTTTTTCAATGTGATGAGACAGGGCCTGAACCTAACGACTAAAGCAACACCTAGATATAAAAAAAAAAACTAAATACACAAACATAACAACAACGATCATGAAAATATCACTCATATACCAAGCATACAACACAACACTAAGAAGTTCACTTATCAAACAAATACCCAGAGTCTCTTCTATTAAACCAAATGTTACCCTCACATTTTGATTAATGCACAAAGATGAATCCTAAGGGTCAGATTACCAAATTAAAGCGGACATAATAATTATTTTTTATAATGACAATGTATTATGATGTAAAAATGTAACAAAGGGGTGTCTCGTAATGATGAACTATCACACAGCTCTTCACACATCATAGTGAGTTTCGGTTCTTTGTTTAGCTGTCTGGCTGCAACTTTACTTATTCACTCTCACCACTTTCAGGGCATCGTTACTGAGCTACTCTCAGTGAAAAATCTCTAAAAACCCACTGTACACTACTAATACTACAAATACTACTGCATTTGGCAGGTAAAGAGCCAGATATGACCCACAGCTATTGGTAGGAGTTAAAAGAGAGAGGATATCAGGCTTGAATTCAGGTGGACAGAAACACAACTCCAAATGATTGACAGCGTTGCTCCATAACTGCTAGATGTGTAAGCAAGTCATTGTTTGCCATCAAGGTTGTGATATCATCTTAACAGGGGATGATATATGACTATTGTGTTTACAACTTGCCAGAAAAAAAAAAGTTATTGCAGGTTTAAAACCCCTGATGTTTCTGCTTCTAAAAACTCTAACCTCCACTGGCACACTGAATCAAGTTGTGTATAGTCTGCTAGTTAGCTACAGTATGCATTTTTGTTTTTAATTTTCCTTGTGTAACATTGATGTTATGTTATGTTATGTTATGTTATGTTATGGGACATTTTAAACTCAGATATATAAACAGATAGATTCAAATTAAGTTTCACCTCCAATTTTTCCAATAAACCACATCAGTCCTGAAAAGCACAGGTGAATTATTGTTCAATTCCACATTTCCACAATTTTCTGATATAAACGAAATGAATAAAGAGACTGCAGAAACCAAATCTATATTGCCAGACAAAAACACTCGATTCCACTGATTTGATTTGTCCTGATCATTCTCAGCCTTGATCATGTAAACAAAAATATGCAAGACATGATCAGAAAAACATCTCAGGTTGGATTCTAATTTATTATGGATGAAAATCAATGAAACCTGCTTGTATCTTCAATATGATGATGGTTAAATCTAAAACATAAAATACCAAAATATAATCATATTTCTACAAGTGACAGCCCATTTCTCTTTATTACCAAACAAACAGAAACACACACACACACAAATAATTCGGTCTGATGTGTGAAGCACAGCCATTTACTTCTTCATAAAGCTCCGAGCCGTTGGTTGTTAAGCTGCAGTAATTATGTATGAGAGGTTCTGGATCAATAATGGATGCAGTGCGTTCTGCAACACTGTCCTGATTGATTCTCACTAAGACCCGACTTCAGAATGGATGAGGCAGGAAAATTATGTCCACTGATCTGTTTCAGTATGTTTAAAGGTCACAGCATCAGGTATGTTGAGATCTCAATATATTACGCAGTGGTTTTTCACTGTTTTATTTCAAGCGTGGTTTGAGGCAGTAGGTTGAGGTCGATAGAAATATGTATTGACTGAAAAATGTCTGTTTGCGCGCGTGTGATATTATCATTCTTTAGAGGTTTTTTTTCATCAGTAATTTTTGCGGCTCTCCATTCAGCAGATTTGACAGCTGTGGGTCAACTTGTCCGGCGCCACGTCCCTGAGGCGGCCTTCTTGGAGAGCATCGGTCAGGAGATCACCTACATACTGCCTTATACGGGAGCCAGAGATGGGACCTTTGCCCTGCTCTTTCAAGAGCTCGACTTGGCCATGGCTGACCTCGGCCTGACCAGCTACGGCATCTCTGACACCACACTGGAGGAGGTACACTTAAGCGTGTGACTGACAAGCTGGCTTGAAATACAAGCATGAACACATATAGAGAGGCTGCCCACATACATGCAATAACACATACAGAAATGCCCTAGAGGTTCTTTTTTCTTTTTCTTTCTTTTCTTGTGCTGTTTATCCTTCAACGTTCTTTCACTTTCACTTTCACAAACAGACTCTTTAGGTTTTATTAACATATTACACACTGTCTTGAAAATCCACATTCTTGGCCACTGTGCACAACCAATATTGAAAGGACAAAGCTGTGCTTCGTTCTCAAGCATTCTCACAAACATTTTTGTATGCATAGGCAATGAATTTCATATAAACTAACCTTGTAGGAACTACAATATATCTGAATATTTCTCCCACAAAGTGGATTTTGCACAATGCATATGTCAGCTGCTCAACTTGCATCCTCACATTCTTTTTTTTCTTGTTTGTTATGATGGACAAAAGAACTAGATGGTGAGAAACTGTCTCTGAAATTCCTGATTTTGAGTTTGTGTTGATAGGTTGAGAAACTTCTCCAAATTCTTAAGCTATTATGTTTTTAAACCCTATTGGATGCATTGAAAATGCATTGTTACAAAGCCGAAATCCACGGTTTGTTTCTTAGTTCATGAAAAGTTGACAAGGCTTTCACAGGAAAGCAGCATTAACAAACAGAAAAGGAAGGCAAATTTCCTAAATATTAATAGCTAGAACATCCAACATCCATCCATTTTTACATTCTTGAAAATGGTATTCATCAAATCCAATTTTAGTTGCAGGTGAAGGACTTTTACCGGAGCTATAAAACCAATATCCTTTCCGTCAAATCATCCAGTGAAGTAGAAGCAGAAGTATTGTCAGTGATCATCATTTCACATACACGACACGGCCTTATTTCTGCTAAATAAATGACTCACGCAGTGTGTTTGGCATCCAGATGTCTTGAATCATCAAGTTGAGTGTCTGTTGGTTAATGCTCTTCATGTAACTCAGGCATGAATCACACACTCACGGGCCTGCAGGCAATGTAAATAATTCCTTTTGAATTTCCAAATTTCAGACATAACAAGGTTATTTTATCCGTCCGTTTTTTCTTTTGAAGTCCAACCACCCTTCAACTGATATACGGTGTGATTTTCCATACACGTCACTAATAAGCATGGGCTGTAGATGTTTGAAGGAAGTTAGTCATATAATAACACTGACTTTTTTTTTCAGTTCAAATTCTAAGTTTAGGGTTTCCAAGAAGTCTGCAGAGACTTTTTAGAGAGCAGATGTTGAACACACACACACACAGAGCAGAATGAAATAAGTGAAGGACACTTCCCAGATATGAAGGTTTATTTCTTTTGACATATGGCCTAAATTAATAAATGAAATCAAGGAGGGTACTTCTCTAAGGGAGGCCACTTGGTAGGTACTCAAGTAAAGGTTAGGGTCTCCGTGGATACACAACCCTGACCTGATCCAAAGAAGAAACCTGACAAAGATAACTGGCATCTGCATCAAATCTGTGTGCAGTCTAGGGATGTAAACAGTTAATTGATTAATCGGTTAATTGTTGAAAAGATAAAAGATAAGTTAAATAGAGGCCCTCTAATTCTACTCTTACCTTCCTCAGGGATGATTGAAGCTGTGTTCAGTACTACATGTTACTGTAAGTTTCCAGGGCTAGTAATCTTACTGTTACCTTTCTCAGAACAAGGGAGATTATAATTAGTGCTGCTAATGTTTCAGGTTTTTCATGTAAGTTCTTTACCAGATAATGAGATGTAGGCTTAATATTGTGTAGGCTAAGCCCATATTGTATAGCTTTAAAAATATTTTATGTTGCTTAATGTTTCACATGCAACAGGTGAGCCAGTGCACAATTATTTTTTTTATGTATTTCAATTTTCTGTGCAGAATTTACTTTGGTTAAATGCCAAATCTGTACCGTATCCCAACTGGTACAATAAAACATTAGTTGAGCAATATAACATGCATTTTATTCAGTATATAAGCAATACGAAATGTATGTTCTTAGGAAAAAAGCCGCTTATCAGTTAATCGTTAATCGATCGATAAGGTCAATCAACTAACAATTAATGAA
The DNA here is from genome assembly GCF_000972845.2 of Larimichthys crocea. Lineage (NCBI taxonomy): Eukaryota > Metazoa > Chordata > Actinopteri > Sciaenidae > Larimichthys > Larimichthys crocea. The sequence continues at coordinate 9,234,061 of NC_040013.1, forward strand.
TTAATTGATAATTTGCATCCCTAGTGCAGTCTAATACTCAACCAGTAAAGTGTCAGGAAACATGCTGTAGCTCTCATCAGATGATATATTTATACAGAAATTGTTTGTTTTACAGATCTTCCTTAAAGTGGCAGAAGATACTGGAGTAGATGCAGAAATGAACAGTAAGTAGTGACGTGACGTGCGTTTGCATGCTAGAGGGGGTAAATGTTATAGGTAACACATCCTTACATATGACTGCTGATCATTTTCAAACACATCATTGTAATCTTTATCAGGCAGTGGGTTGGCCGCCCCTGGCCAATGCTCCTGTGTCTTTATAAAGCAATCTTACAAAAACTACCTAATTACCTGACATCCCTAATTACATGGCACTCTAATCACTACCAGACAAGATCACGGGATTGGTTTGTTCTCGTGGTCCCTCAAGTCAAAAACCGAACAGGGAAAAAAAAATGCTTTTAATTATTGTGCACCTGGAGCCTGGAATAAGTTTCAAGAGACCGTAGGTGTGAATGTCATAGTCTCTTTGGGTTTAATGATTTTGACGTCAAGGTCTGTGCATACTTATAACATAAGCAGAATTAATTATCGATGGTGTATTGTTTCATAGAGTTGTATATGTATCATACAATGTGTGATGTGACTATTGATGATTAATGTTTTTTTATTTTATTTTATCTGTCTTGTGATGCTAAAATTATTGTATGCATCATATATAATCAGGGTACCATTGGAAACTTGGTCTTCTCTGGTTAAACGAAGCAATCTCTTGGGGGACATTGCTGATGTAGCTATTGACAATATTTTTTTTTCTTTGCACGTAGCATGTTTTTGGAGCCACAGTCTTGCAGCCAAGCGAGGCACTTCCGTGTGGCTTTCAATGTTCAGCAAAGTTTAATGCTTGCTGGTGGCACCATCCATCAGTTGTAAAAGCAGTAGACAATCAACACCTATTTGATTTCTGCAACAACTAATCTGAGCTCCAAATAGACCATTCCATTCATTTATTTATTCATGGTTTATTTGATAGGGAAACATCCTGTATGCAGACAAACTGAAAACAGTTGTCTGATGCAAGTATCCTCGTGTTAACAGGGGACGCTAATTTGCATCCCTCTCTCAAATTGCTTTTATGAAAATAAAATAGGAAAGTAAAAAGAAGGTCGACTGAATACAGAATGATGCACATTTAAAGACATTTAGAAACTAGACATGAGTGCAGAGTGAAGTCGGTGCTGCTTTAAGCACCTAAATGCAAACTTTACATTACTGAAAATTAAAGTTTTCATAACTTCAAATACATTTACATAACATGTGGCTATGATGTGTCTACAGGTTTATTAGAGCAAAAACCAAAAAAGTGTAACTCATCGCATGTTTAAACTAAACAACTGGTTGTATGATTGGCATACGAAACTGTACGAGTCACCTTTGTGGCAATGTTTGCAAATAGTGACATTCTTAGACGTGCTGCTTGTCTTACCCCGGGTTCAACTTGCTTTTATACTTATAGTATTTTCTAACCGATCCTTATTTCTCAACAGTTGACCTCAGAGAATGAATCTATTTGTAACATTTTTCTTGGCATCTATCACAAAACTACTTCACTTTTCGGTTTAATCCCAAAATCTAATTTCCCCCAACGTTCCCTAAAACACCTGGGTTTGTGCTTTTACAGGGAATAATATGGCGTCTTGCAGGGCAGGTAGCTATTCTTATTGTTATTTATAACCCTAAATTGGGTCAGGCCAAAACAACATATCTTATTTGTATTCCCACAGCAACAAAGGAGCTGTTGGTGAGAGACTGCAAAAGAAGCTCCTGCGCATCCAAGCGGAACAGCATCGCCAGCGTCCACATTAAAACAGAACAAGTCTCTGGAATGAGTGGCAAGTCTCTCCAAATTTATCGTGTTTATTTGTTTTAATGAAGGAAACCCAATTAAACATTTGAGTCTACTTAACAATGCAGAAAGTTGGCTGGTGACTAATATTTAGGGATGTTGTTTCAAATAGAAGCATAGAAAATGAACTGTTTCTTTCTGTTTCTCATGCAGAATTAAAGTTCACAAGCAAAGTAGAAGGTAAGTACTGTGTCTCTTCCTTACTCCAGACAGTTTCATTGTACTAGAAAGTCTGTTTTTCCACACATCTTTTGTTAACTTCATTGAGATTTGCTTCAATTTGTCTGTTTCACCTCAGTGGCCATTTTGAAAAGAGGGCATAAACAAGAGCTCTGCCTTCAGAAGAAGTCATTTTTAAACAGAGTTTTCCTTCCAATCCATACGACGTTATCTAAGCTGTTTCTTCACCTTTTCAGGTTTCCCTTTATGAAAGAAATTCACGTTCAAACAATGTCTTCCATCCTGAAAACGCCTTTCAATCAGAGCACGCTTTATTATCTTAATGACTGCAGTGGAAATACGGTATTCTCGGAGAGTGTGAGGTGTCTACAAAGCCCTTGTTTATCACCTTTTCCCTACTGAGTCACACCAAAATGCCAGTTTCAGATTCACAATATATATATTTTTTTAAAAAAGTCAGAATGAGGAATGAGCTACTGCAGCTCGACAGGTTTAACACTTAAGTTATATTTGATCAGCCCATTAGCTGTGCTGGAAAGCGTGCTCAGCAGGTTCTTTTACATATGCATAGATTATAAATAACGCCGTGGGTTAATGTCCACTCCAGACTTAAAGAAGAATGCCAGTGTCAGTGGGAAGGGATCCACGGTCATCACCGGATGGAAACTGATCAGGAGGCAGTTCCTCGCGCTCTTTATCAAGCGCTTCCACTACGCCCGAAGGAGCCGCAAGGGACTCATTGCCCAGGTAATGGCCTCAGTGTGTCATGTTGATGGATTAAAGGGTTACACTAGGAGGGGTTTCATGGGAGGATCAAGGAGGATTCGATGAAATACATGTTGGCTTTCAAAACCAGTTCCATATATGATAGAGAATGCTGATTTGAAATCTGGAGGGAATAGTCGTGTCATCTATTTTTGATGGAGTCAGTAGTTGTGGAATTGAAGTTGTGGGAAAATAAACAGACACAGAAGAGAGTATATATTTATATGAAAAGAAAAGAGTTTGAAAAAATTGAAGAGCAGCAACGTGCCAGGAAACTGCACGTACAATAATCATCTTTACCTCCCAAAGGAGGCCATGTATTATATCAAAGAATACTCGAGGGACTATAGAGGCTAAATATGGCGTGAACAGAGTGTTTATTGCTGCTCACTTCTCATAAATCACTTTCTGCATCGATACCTGGGACCAGAAGTGTGATTCAGGCTGATTTTTGACGTGTCCCCTTCACATTTCGACCCAAAGTCGAGCCAGGAAACTGTTAATTCATCAGCGTTGACGAGCGAGTTGATGAAGTGTGTTTTGGTTTTGCTTCAGTTAGAGCACCGTCACTTTCACCCGATGCCTGTGATTGGCACCGGAGAGGCAAAGTGACGCCTGTGATTTGTTTTTCCTTCATTCTGCTGTATGCTAATCATGTGTTTTTCGCTTGCCGTGTATTAAATGTGATCGCGTAACAATTACGTAGATGACAGACCGCTATTAGCCCATTAAATGTACGTCTATATTATTTTTGTTCCTCATAAACACAATTTCAAAAAGTCAAAACCAATAAAGAGGCATATATTAAACAAGTCAGAAGCGATTTTGTAGTAGCAGCTTCAAGGCTTTTTTATTTTTTATTTTCACACAAGTTCTAAAAAGTGCGTTGTGATTTAAATCGTCTTGACACGCACCACCCATCTACATTCATAGTGTTTATGTAAATATCTGTTAATGCCATCAGTCGTGACAGCTGCCAAGATGCTGAAATAATGATGAGGGGAAAATGACTGAAGTGCAGCTCATGTCACACTAGTGTGCTGTGTGAGAGGGAGAGGCAGATATAAAGAGAGCGAACAGTGTTTCACCTTTGTGAGGTGTGCCTGTTCTACTTGTAATTTGCTGCAGTACCAATCCCCATTAGTCACTGTCAGTCCTGGACGTCCCTCTTTAGTGCGGATAGAGGGATAAGTGTGTGCGAGCGAGTACGTACAAGGGTGCACATTGTCTGCAAGGGCGCACTTCGTACCTCTCTTCCCTTTTTTTTTTTTCATTTGGCTAAAGGTTTTTTTTCTTCCTCACCATCATGTCAACAGCTCCCATTGTCAGCAGATATGATTGTGTGGTGAGGTAATCTGCCGGAATACAAGCAGTAAGGGGAATATAAAAGAGATTATGGCATGTAACACAAAAGGAGTGATTTATGGGAATGAAAGTTGGGCGCAGGCGAGTCTTGGCAATGTCAGAATCGGGGAGAAGCGGTTATTGGTTGTGTTGTAGTGGACGAGTTGAAGGCTTCTGGCGTTTGGAGCATGAACACAGGCTTTGAAGCTGCAGTTGCCGTTAAACAGCAGATGATATACTGTACATTGTTTTGTTTTGTTTTTTTATCCAATTATTGCTATAGTTTTGGCATTATTTTTGTTTACTGTTGTGGATATGATCTTCCTGCTATTAACTATTTGGTATGTCTTGTCTCAGCGCTGTCAAAAGAAAAAAAGACCACACCAGTAAAAATATCCAAGTCGCTGCTATTATCCACTTTAATGGAAGGTGCAGAAGTAAAGCTATTATTCACAAATGAAATTGGGCAGACATAAACATTTTTGTCGAGTAAACAAACTCAATCTAATGAGCCTTTTGACTTTGCAGGAAATAAAACACATCTTAATCGTGTTTAGTTGTTTATACCCTGTTTGCGTATAATCCCGCCTCTTCCTTAAATCCCCACCGAACTTGAGAAATGCGATAAACTCATGCATTGTTCATGGGGGTGCTTTTTGGCTTTGTGAGCATAATGACTTTGCTCTGTATTTTTTTTTTTTTTTTCAGATCTCTCTCTCTATGGAAGACGTACCAGCTGTCACCTGCAATTACTGTCGAGAGAGAGAGAGAGAAAGAGAGAGACAGAGAGAGCAAGCAACAAAAAAAGAATAGTTCTTTTTTTCCATTAAGCTTTTCAGTCTCATTGCTGCTCTTTATCTTTCTTTCAAGCACACGTCCACGGCTGCAGCTCCATTCAGTAAAGTCGGGGATTTTCAATTGTAGCATCTTTGAATTGGCCCGGCAAATTGTGCTCCCTGCAATTAATCAAGTGTCCGCAAACCTGCCCCCACTCCACCCCCCCGACCTACAAGTGATTAAACATTAAAGATATCTTGCATTTTTCCCGCTGACCTTTTTGTCAGCTCTAACAATGACATGAAAAGAGAATTACATGTCGGAGAAAAGACGATTGGATAGGGTGGTGGTGGTGGTGGTGGCGGCGGCGGAGTTGGTGGTCGTGTGAGGAGAGTTAGGGAAGCGTGGCGGCATCTGTTTTAAAAAAAACAACAAAAAAACACAAAAGACAAGAAAATAGGGAGAAACTAATTATATCAGAGTGGCCAGATGATGGTGGCAGTGCTGGAAGTGTTTAATCAAACTCATAAAGCGTGCAGAAGAGCCCAAACAAGTTGGTGGGGAGCATATTAATGTGCACACATTATTGCCGCGGTCCCGCATTATTGTTGATTGCATCAGTCATTTTGCAGCACGTAATGACAGTGAAGGGGCTCGGGGAAGGGGCGCGATGAAATTGATCTCGCATTGAATCTTGTGCTGTCATGCTCGCACGCATTAACATGCACCTTTATCGTCCACACAGACGCCCTACAGTATGTGGACCACATAGCAATGCATTTGTTCTGCTTAAAGGAGTCAGCTATAATTTTACCACCCATAATTGTGTCATAGCATGTTGTAACGTTGCGTCGGTCATAAAATGAACACAGCATGCTTCCACAGTTAAAGTAATACATAGTGCTGCATGGTGCAGTAGCTCTGTGACATAAATGAATGAATTTTGTATAGGTGTACAGCATAGGAATCACTTTTGTTTGGCAATTAAATGTCATGAGCAGAGTAGTGACGGAGATGCTGCAATAAGGTCATTTGACTTCATCTTTGTCACCGTCCTCCTAGGTGGTGTTGCCTGCTGTTTTTGTGTGCCTGTCTCTGATCTTCTCGCTCATCGTCCCACCATTTACTGAATATCCGAAACTGGAGCTGCAACCCTGGATGTACGGCCTGCCTCAAACTACCTTTTTCAGGTAACCGGATTATATTATATAACATAGATTGATTAATATAGAATTTTAACCCAATCCAGCACAGATTCTTAATTTGTTACAATCTGTGATATTTTTTTCTGGAAGTGGATGAACTATTCTTTTGATATTTATAGTAATAAACTTGTAACCCATTGTATGAACCTGTCATATCACTCTCTGTTGCTGTTACAAGGTTTTCCAGGTAAGAATCTTCTAGCAAGTGATGTTTAGTGTTATCAGAAGCAAGGATTGAATGATTCAAAGTAGGAGCAGGACACGGAAATTTTAAACTTCAAAGAAATCAAGAGATAAAAATCAAAGGAAAAAGATATCACAGTAGTGCTCATGCTGTTTGACCGCAGAGAGTTTGTTTTTTTTTTTTTTTTGGCTTACTGAGGTCGTCAATCTGGACACTGTCCCCTTGGCGTCAGCTTTCTATTCTGTTCTGAAGAATCATGCTCAGTGACAGGACACGGCCTTGGCGGGCGCCAGCACCCGCTGAAAATAAACTTGACTTATTGCGGAGGATGTGGACACACAACATAAAAAGAACAAACAAATGTGCACCACCATAAATAGCTTTTTAGAAAGAATAAGAATAAGAAAAAAGGCATAGTGCTTAACAATACTAAACTATTTTCAAGTGCATTTACTTTTACTGACTTACTTTTCAAACTCACAAAATATCTACCAGAGGCTCTATCTATCTATCTATCTAAAAATGCAATATACATCAGTAATATGCATCACTGGTCACAGCATCTGTCCAAAGTATCAAACTAATATTGACACTGCATTCATAATCTGTTCTTGTGACACAAAGCTGTCGTTGCTTGTCAACCCTGCAGGTATTTCATTCCCCCTGGCAGCACTTTGTAGAAACTCACTTCGAAGATGTCAAGACACAATTAATTGTAACCTGAACCTTGTTTATTTACGAGACAATCATACCCCTTGGTCAAAGCGAGACGCCAATCTTTTTGTGTTTCTTAGTGTATTGATACACTTTTGTTTGCTAGGATATAATGTAAACCTAATGTAGTGTAATGTAAGCATTTAACTTGGTGGCAAATGTTGCTTTACTGCTTTGTTCAGTTTTACAGTGGAATTGTCGAGTCATAATGCAAATGACACTTTGTGAATATTTCATTCTTGAATTTAGTCACCTCACACAATTCAAAGTGCAGGTCATCTATTACTTTTGCAAGTTATCCATGGATAAAATTTTAATAATGTCCTAAAATCTTGAAATGATTCACTACACTCTGAACTTTATTGTATTTAGAAAGCTTCTCAGCCTTTCTACTTGTTCTTCAAGTAGTCCAATAGTGTACATTGTTGTGCTTTTTCTTCCAGACTTTAACTCAATGTAATGCCCACAATGCAACTAAACATTCAAACACAGATCTGCTGAATCATACTTAATCAGTCTTTCTGCAGCGCTGAAAGACTCAAAATAGTCTGTCTCTGTCCATGGTGCTGAAACATTCAAACCTAGTTTTTTTGCTGTCACTATTTTTTACCTCTGATTACATCCCCCATGGTGTACATGAAGTGGTCATCAGCACTTAGCAACAACAGCCATACTAAACAGATAAAGATGTCATAACATTCCAAACTATTAAAAAAAAAAGTGTAATTAAGTTGACGACATATCAAATATTTGTCTCTCCTGACCATACTACATTTTCCAAATAATCTACAGGCTTATTTAAATGTTGTGTAGCACACTTCAAATAAACTTCAACGTGCCTTTTCTTCAGTATGAAAACCCTTCGGGGTGATCATGCATGGAAAACCATGGAGGTGAAGTGCATTGCCTACTGTCTTTGAGAGCTCTTTGGCCCCCTGACTACACTTCTGACTAACTTTCTTACTTCCCTCACAAAGAGGTCCTGTGCATGGTCGATGATGTAGCGGTATTGCTTCCACTTGTGGATAATGGCCCCAATGGTGCTTATAAGAGCGTTTAGGAGTTGTGAAATCTGTCATTAACCAGGCCGTTGCTATGTTGCTCAACAATGTTGTTTATGGAGGTCTGGGGAAAGCTGTTTGCCTCTAGTCATCATGACATGCTTATTACGTGACAGCTTGGTAAAGAAAGTGATTCATTTACTTGGATTCAAAGAGTGGAAGTGCTAATCTACCAACATGCAGTAACCCAGCTGATTCCAATTAGCGCAGGCAGGAAAACTAATCAATCTAGGATCAGCTGGTGTAGTGATTTTCCTTACTGTGTTCAGTATTTTTTTTTTTTCCTGTGTCATTCTACTTTATTGCACATAGCTTTTTATGGATTGGAATGTCATGATTTCTTTATCTGTATAGCTATATTGAGATAATACCAATGTCTGCTTTAAAAACTGCATTGGAAATGTTTAATGAGAGCACAAAACACAATACAACATGCGACAAGTGGGAATAAAATCCCGGCTCACAAAGCATGAGAGCAGAGCCTGTTCCTCAATGGACTTTGTCACATAGTCTTTGTGGCAAATCTCCTGGGTAATAATAACAAATACACATGTAGCGCTGTCGGTATTTACTGGTGCTAAATCACCAATTTCTATGAAATGTTGTTTTACTGGTTTAGGTTAGAAATTGAAATGAGATACCAGGTAATATTAACACTCCATGTAATAGATCACAAACACTCTCTTTGGTTTCATATTCCTGTAATAAAATGTAGCCTTCATTTGACTTCTAATATTGTCACAGTTCTTACATCCGTGATGTTTCATTTTGACTCGATGAACTATTCATTAGTTCCACTGTTTCTGTGTATATGCACAAGTCTTCATTTTGAAACTGTCCAATAGTTTTATTACCTTGAATAACGTGGTAACTCAGCCATTGTTAATTGCAAAACAGATGGCTGCACATAATCCTTTTTTACAATGGGACTACTTCAATTGCGCTCACTGGTGGTCAAGGAAATGACCGCATGACCTTCATGGAGGCGCCTCTAAATGAGACAATGAACACTGTATTAATCCAAGTGGTTGGCTGGGCTGTGGCCACTGCTGGCAGAAAGCCAATTGCAGTGGTCTTTATGAAACACTGTGTTTTAACTCCCACGGTACCTTTAAGATAAAGGGCAGAGTGTGTGTGGTTAGTAATGAGAATGAAATTGGAATGGGAAGATTGTTTAACTGAGACACAGGGCTTCGATATGTACAGGACACTCGAAAATAATGAAAGGCTTTGAAGAGCCTATATTGTACAGGGAATCTTGAACAGGTTCTTATCAATATGTGCTCGCACAAGAATACACATCAGGACAGAGCTGAACTCAAGCTAGAGAGAAAAGGTTCACATCACTGTACAGTTAATGTTGTTTTGAAAAGAGAGAAACTGAATGTTCTCTTAACACTCTTGATTAAGATAACCCCTGGTGGCATGCATCATCATTGTCGAGCATTTACTTGAAATGCATCACATCCAATCGCCCTGTGTACATGCCCTGTTTCAGGCCTCCATGGATCTCAAGATACTTTTAAGATTTATGACCATCTAAACGTCTGTGCTTTGCCAATGTGGAAGATAGATTAGACGGAAATCCTAATCAACTGTGATGGAGAACAGATTGGAAGACTTAAAATCCTAACTAGTTGTGACATTTCATTGCATTCCAAACAATGATAGATATCAGAGATTTTTTTTTACTTCGTTCAGTGGAACTACTCTAAGTTTTACTTGTCACCATAAGGGCGGGGGATCGAAATGAACTGATACTGAACCCCAAATTGCTCCTGAAGGCTGCGCCATCAGTCTGTTAATGTATGTGAATGTGATTAGCTCCTGAACTTATGAGTAGTTGGCACCATGCATGGCAGCCAATGCCATCAGTGTATGAATGTGTAAATGAATGGGTGAATGAGATATGTAGTATAAAAGCGCCTTGAGTTGTCAGAAGGCTGAAAAGACGCTATTTAAGTGCAGTCCTTTTACCATTTACTGGTCCATATCAAACATAGGCTTTTCACTGTAATATCAAAATATATTTTCTGTACAAAGTAACAAGAATAGAGGTTAAAAGTCAGACTCTGCTTGCTCTGCTCAACTATTGACTGTTGACAGTCTTCTATTTTGAGATGACATGATGTCTGGTTGCTCAGACCAAGGATTTTCAATATTATCAAGGCTGCACAGGTCATTCTGTAAATCGATTTAGCTGTTTAAGATAGAGTCCATCATGGTATTCTGTCGTCCATTGGAATGACGAATAGATCTTAGCTGATCACTAGTCATGACCACAGAGACTTTGGTTGAAGCAATCAATGCTACAGCACTTTTGATAACCCACATGAGTGTCACTTCACATTTAAGACAGTGACTTCATATTTTTTCTGTTTCTTTTTTTTTTTTTTTTAAGCATAGACAGATACACACTCCACCAAAAGAGGCCGTGGTCTAGGCTTTTGCTTTTTGTTTACTGTTTGTGTTTGTATCAGAACATACGATCCAATTAATAGATTTGATACTCAAGGATAAAAGCAACCTGTCACAAAGAGAGCTGAAACCGAAAACCATGTGGCAGACAGAAATGCTCGAATGTGTCTTTCTATTGATTTTCTTCCCAATATTTACAGCAACGATCTGCCAGATAATGTGGAGGTGTCACAGGTGGTGAAAACCATGGTGAATGCGCCTGGCTTTGGGACTCGCTGCATGAATGGAAACCCAATACCGTAAGTGCTTTTGAGTAGACAGGAAGCCCTAAAAAATACAGTTAGTGTGCCCGCATGCATTCATGCCAATTTAAACGTATAAAGTGTGATGCTTTGCAAGTGGTTTATGTGTGGCTAGAAGCCACCTGCGTCTCCACATATGCAAACATTGAGCTACACATGTCTGAGCATGTGTCTGTGCCTCCTTCAAGAAATCCTGCTGCAGAAATAAAACAAGCTGTGAAAAGCAGTGCTCTGTGTGTGTACAGTATGTTTGAAAGCCAAACGACCATCCTGTTTAGAATAAGTTGAATAATGAATACCTCTTTAAACTTGAAAATGAAATGGAATTATTACTGAGCTTTGGGCCCCACATAGTTCACAAGTGCTTGTGCATAACAAATGCTGTGAGTGACTTACTTTGCGGAAGTTCTTCAAGAACAGACCCCTTATCTTTCTTATTCAGAGGTATTATCTAGCAGCCTTTAAAATATATATGACTTATTGTCTATACTAAGTGAGTATGAAGAAACCCCTCCTGTTAACATAATATCTGTAATATTTGGTTTTGATCCCTTTCATTCACTTCACTAGTTTCTGAGCTTCACTCTAAGTGTTTTATGCTACAACAGTTGCAGTTAAGATAAGACAGCATATTCTGCATATGATTTTCTGCAGATGTGGTGGGCAGGTGTCAATTATCACCAATTAAATGCACATATTTCCTCCATTGTTTTCTCTTAGGAAGTTACCGTGTTCCTCTAGTGGCTCTGATTGGTTCACTCCATCTGTGGATCAGTCTATCACTGACATCTTCCTCAACGGGAACTGGAGCATGTCTAATCCTTCCCCCAACTGTCAGTGCAGCACTCCTAAACGGACAATCATGTTACCTGACTGTCCACCCGGTGCAGGAGGGCTCCCTCCACCTCAGGTTAGTCTCTCACACTGGAGCTTGTGGCTTTTGGTAGGAGGTTACTGTGGTAGTTGGATCCACCATTATGTGTTTTTAAGGTTTTAGTTTTGATACCCTGAACTGTGTCTGTCTGAGGTTCCTTGAGCAAGACGTTTAAAACCTGCCTGAACCCTTGACTTCTTGGTAAAATGCCTACACTTATGAATGTGTGTCACAATGTTATATAAGATATACTGCAGCAAAAGTGTGGAATGTTTTAAATATTAGAAAATACATCAGTGACACAACAGTAAAAAAAAATACTTGTCATGGAAGCTTTTGGCTTGCAGTCTGAAACTCCCAGTCAGCATCATTTTGATTTGAAAATGTAAAGGTACTTACTAACAAGGAATTTGCATTGCATTGCAAAATGTAAATCAGCCTTTTGTGCTGCCTCTCTTTTGTGAACTAGTGTGCGTGCATGAAAGTAGGCCCAAAACTGATTCCACTGAAAATATACTGAATTGGTGAGTGAGAATGCTTCAGCTTGTACCTGCTAAAAATTCTGGTAAAATATATCCAGGTATATGCCATGCCTTTGACCTTTTGGCATCTTTTAGGACATTTTACTGCATGCACTACCCGAATAGACTTTACAAAGAACTTCAACTTTTCTCCTCACATCACAAATCCTGTGAGATTTGCATCTCTAATCCTCCTGAAGTCAATACCAGTCCTTTATAGGCCATTACTTTAACAATATACATGACCAAATGCAGCTAGGGCAAATGTTTCACGGTCTGACCCAAAGCGGCTTCATCCAGGTCGGGATCGATGGGCATGCCTGCCTACCAGCCGCCACCTGCTGACTGAACCAATCACAATAAAGAGACAAAGCAGTGTCTCGTTTGGAGCTAACTGGTTTGCACTGCTGTCTCTGCAATGATAATGAGAAATCTAAGCTTGAGAGGGAGCAGATTGAGAAGCTGCCAACTTCACTCTAATGTCATCTTATTAGAGTTGGCTTTGTCTGTTTACTCAGGTTTTGTGGCTTGTTCCTGCATTTCAAGAGGTTTGAATTTGAATGTCTCATTCCTAACCCTACCTAAATCTGCCAGTATTCTGTTCCTCTTGGACTTTTACAATGCTCAAGGATTTGTTTGTGGTAGTTTACCCCAGATGGAGGGAGAAGGAGATTTGGCTACAAAACATTGCGTTTATCACTGGTCTGGTAATACTTGATGTTGGTAATCTTGCACAGTCATGCTTTCTGTTCACATGCAGTAGCATGCCAGATGAACTGATGGCAAAACGTGGCAACAGTTTGACAATCCTAATGGATGTCTTTGTCATACTGAAACAACATTTCTGCAAAATATTTCAGGAACTTTCAATCAGCACTCGCAAATCATTTGGGGCCGTGAGGTGATAACTCAAGGTGATTGTGCATTGGTGGGCAGTCTTTGGTGTAAATGGATTGCAGAAGTGGGAAGATGTGCCTGCAAATCTTGCGTTATGTGTCTAGCTAGATGTAGAATCAAAAGCCAGTCTCTAAATGTTTCACTTCATAGAGACTGGGAACATTCTCAGAGCTTTCATTGCTAATATTTTGTGGAAGGAGTTACAGAGGTAAAAGAAAATCTACTTTGATAAAGGAATACAAAGTCTTTAGGGTAGTGACATGTAGAAGTCATGTGCTTGTTGAACATCTAATGTGGGACATCCATTTTCAGTGTTGATTGTTTCAGGTTGTTTCATGTCCTTGCATGTCCAACTACTTTGCATTTAACAATCCCCTGATGATTGGTAAGAATATGTAGGCTGAGATCTGCTCCTACATGTGCATATATCTGTGTTCTAATGTTTTGTAACATTCACAAAAGTCCTTCATATGTATTCATCCATTTCTCAATAGCTATTATTGGCTATGATGAAAAAATGTTCCATAAATCTTCCACTTCAGTGAATTCACTAAACTGTGGCCTTCATTTATGTTTTTTGGTTATAGTTTGTTATACAGCTCGCAATATCTATATTGAGCACTTATATATATCACACAATATAGTCACGACATTGAACATCTTAACAAAGTTTCTTGCCCACACACTTTATCTACACACAATCCTACTGCTTTTTACCAACTAAACATTATAATGAATTGATAAATAGCTTAATGGTTTTTAGAAAATGATTGCTCATTTTGAATTTGATGTCAGCAATATGTTTTAAAAAAGTATGGACAGTGGCAATAAAAGTTGTGAAACGGGAAAGGAAAACACCCGGTGGAACATCTTACAAGTTAGTAGTCTGAAAAGAGCATCCAGAGAGGCTGAGTCTTTCTGAAATAAAGATTGTGGGTTCACCACTCTGTGCTGGAAAATAGTGCAATATATGTTTTATTAATGTAAAATTGCATTGTCTGTAGTTCAAAATATCATTAAAAGATTCAGAGAATCAGAGGAAATCTCAGCCAGGCATAATTCGGTGAAACAATGCTAAACCACATCCTGCACGTACCTGTATTACATCAGGGCTCACCTATTGAAAATGTTTGGCGCGTTATGAAATGTAAAAAACAACAATGGTAACCCTGAATTGAGCAGCTGAAATCCTACTTCAAGCAAGAATGAGAAAACATTATACTTTCAAGATGACAACAATTGGTCTCCTCAGTTCCCAGATGGTGATGCAACAGAGTGGCAAACGCCACCCTGTCTCAACTTTTTTGAATCGTGTTGCTGATGTCAAATCCAAAAATTTCCAAAAACAATCCAATTTGTCTATTTTCAATTAAATACGTTGTTGCAAAATTTTGCCCATGCTCACTTTGTTTCTTTATATACAGTATATGCATATTCTGCAACATGATATGCATAATATATCTTTGCTGAGGATGCAGAGGATTGTTAGGGGAACATAGCAGGTCAACAGTATATACCACAGAAGTGCTGTAGATTCTCTAAAACCTGGGAACCTAAAGATTAATCTGAGATGCAGCGCAGCACTGTGTGCCAGGTTTTTGTAGTCATAAAGTAACTGAAACATTTTGAACTTCTGGAAAAAAAACTGAATCTTTTTGTGGCTTTAATCCAACATTATTATGCAAGTTAAAATACAGCAACGTGGCCTAAAGCCTTGTGAGTGAATACAGTTTAAAAGTCATGAGTGACTTAGAGCAAATGTGTATTTTTGATGTTAGAATTAAAATACCATTATATCTCATTAATGTTCCACTTTATGGGGGAATAAAATTACACAATAAATAGTAGTAATGCTTCCCTGTGGTTGAAAATGCCTTACAAGTTTTTGAAAGTGTCAGTCCTTATATGTCTATGATATACGTTTCAACAGTCACTTTGCAAAGCAGCAAAGCTTCTTTCAGCTTCAGTTCTTAAGAGAAGTGAGGGAGTGTTAAGAAGAGATATTCTGGCCAAGGAAATATTCACACATCCACATGCAGATATGTCAAAATTTTATTTTCTTAGAACTGCAATTGCATTTTTCCCTTCAGTATTTTAACATACTTGGGAGATGTCATCTTGGAAGGACAAATGGGACATTCGTTTAAAAAAAAAATAGACTCTGAAAAGCCGGTGACTTCCAACAGGCAGGACATGAAATGACACAGTTTGAAACAGCAGGGCTCCTCCGCAACTCTTTTATTTCCCCTTCCATTCCCCCTATACCTCCCCTATACAATAGTCCACACTATGTCATGTGCCATTTCACACCCTCCACAGATCTGTAATGCCTCGTTGAACTTGTGAGGCTCTCTGTGTGCTCCTTTTCTGTGACAAGGCCATCCAGGGCCACATTAATGGAGCGACTGTCCAGGTATCGTGTTATAGGATGATTGTTGAGACAGTCAAACAAGAGAAGTGCCCTTTGTGTAACCTTTTCCTTTTCCTGACGTTCGGTCCTAGCTTATGACAGCACTGTCAAGGAGTCTCCCATTTGTTGAGACGCTACTTGTATCTTTGTATCTTTCTGGTACCTGCTAGGCCATCAAGGTCTATCTTTCTAACCTTCTTTTTTATTTTGCTCTCTTCCTCCTCTACACCTGCTACTTCAAGTAAAACCAGTCTCACTCAACCACCTGAATCTTTGTCTGCTATTTTATAAATTTCCACCGCTTTGCTACTTTACTGGATTTTTTACTTTATTGTGTTGTGCTGTGGTCGGTACTTTTAGTACACTTAGCCTGAGTAAAAACACCATTTATAAAGGCCAATTCTTGCCTACATCTTATTACATTCACTTGCATCATTTCTCCTTTATTTACAACATCTTATTTTGTTCCAATCCAGATCCTCTAAAAGGATATTAAAATGGACTCTCATTTTTGCATAGAAACAACCTTGAGGACATTGAGTTATTATCATGCAGCAAGATTATTGCCAGTCATCTGTGGCTGAAGGAACTTTGAATTTAGGATAAGAAAGTGAAAAGGGGAGCATTTCTATGCAATACACATGCTGTGAACAGTCGTGTTTCTCTGTTCATCACCGCCTTTTTGCATAATGCAACACTTTATTTATTTGGCAGGGGTCAGTTTTTGTGTAGCAAGCTTTGCTGCCTTTTATTTCATCATCTGACGGTTTGAAAGATTTATAAAGTGTGTGAGTTCATGTGGCAGAAAGAGACTGTAATACAGCGGGATTTTGAGATAGAAGGACCATTTCTTTACCAGTCTAGTTTCTTTATAAATGACAGTGAATGAACGCAATTTGAACACATAACCCTCTACACCTCTCCAACCTTATTTGTCCCCTGTTGCAATGCACCAGTGGCCCATAACCCATAGTTTATAGTTTAAATTGTAGCATAGTACTTAAGGTCATGAAATAGAAACACACAGTTTTATACAGTGTGGCCATCATGCTGAATTATACAGTATGGAGTCCAAAGAGAGTACAATTCTTGCATGTGGTGAGGTAGGATAAATATTGTGACATGCTGCTCAACACACATATGCACTTAGTGAGTGCATATGTGTGTTGAGTAAGTATGTATGCCCATGTGCAAGGGAATGTGTGCATTTTTTCATTGGTTACCTGTAGAATGTGGTCCATCGCAGGGGGCCATACATTAATGCAAGTCCAAGGCAGAGACCACCCACAGAAGCTGAGCACATTGTGAGGATGTATTCCCTTTGACCTGAAAGCTTCCCCTGTTGAATAAATCATGACAAAGTGTACCAGCTTCACACTAGTTTTCTTTTTTATCTTTTTTTTCCTGCCCATCATCCGAATATGCCCTTGAGAAACTACAGAAAAGACGAGAGAGAAAAAAACATGGACACATCGCGGCAGGAGGTACTGGGAAATCATTGTTTCCATGGAAATGGCAGGCAACAGTAAGCCCATTATCAATTCTGAGGTATTGACTCTCGTTCACTGGTGATATTTAACCTTCATAGATGAATAGGCCGCCATGCGTGCAGAGGAATTGATAAAGCCGCCACGTTCACTGAATTACGATTGATGTCTTTATCATTTGGAGACTGGCCTAACTACAGCTTGCTTGCAAATTACTCTTCTTGGCCTCATCTATCAGGCTGTTGAAGTTGGGCATTGGCTTACCATTAATGTGAGGGGGGGAAAAAAAGAGTTCTGCAAGGGAAGGAACTACCATTATCTTATTTAGTTTGTTGGCTTGAGAGAATAAAGTCTTTCAATTAGAGTCTTTGTTGCACCTTGAGAAAAGAAAGCTTTTGTGTGTCCCATTCATTTAAAGGATCTACAATGCTACATAATAATTTTACAATGTCAAATGTTCATAAAAAACTTGGCCAAAGTTTCAACTAATGAGGTAAATGTATGTAAAAGTGGGCAAATAGCTGAAATTTCAGACTTTGTGTTCCAATGCTTGGACATCGGCTCATCATGGAGGTATTTAATTGGTCATCTCCTCCAGACACAGCACACCCACAGAGTACAAAGGCACCCCAATCCACCCACTTAGTCTGTCAGCTTTTATATTTTCTGGTTTTCGTTCTGATGTCCTCCAGCTTCTCTGCCTCAGTTCTTGGTGATTTACAGAGTTTGCTGTTGGAGATATATCTTTACCTCTTGGTAAGTAGTTAACTGCTAACAAAGTGGAAGTTTGGGGCACTGGTGCTGAGTCCTGATACTAGAGTTGTATTAAACACCAACACTCCCTTAGTGCTCTGAGCTCCCAGTCCAGGCAGAGTCAGCTAAAAGAAGAGCTAAGTAGCTAACGGCAGCTACAGTTAATGTAGCCAACAACATGTAAATCCATCTGTCCATCAGGAAACTCTATAAATCACTGAAAGTTGAAGCAGTAAGTTGAACTGCTGGAGGACATCAGAGGGAAGACTAATAAATAAATAAAAAATAATAATAAAATATGATCCAGTTTCACCGAAACCATTGAATAAATTCATAAAAGTTGTTTTTCTGAGCCCCCCAGAATCTCTCCGCTCCAACAGGCTCTATTCTTTTTCCAGCCCAGTTCTCACCTCATTTTAGTCTGTTAAACAGTATATTAATCAAATTCAGTGCTCCATATCGCTATTGTCCAAGCTGAGTTTCTGAAGTGGTCATATGCTGTCGAGCACAACGGCAAGGGGTCAAAGCAGTGCTCACAGGCGGTCGGTGCAGCCAGTCAGCAGGCAAAAGTTGGCCAAGCAGAGGAAAGTGGGCTTTTTAGATGTGGGGGGCCTGAAAAGACAGCTTGTTTCAGACAGAGGTTGAACTGAGTGGCTGCGTGAAGGGCCAGTATAAGATTAATAAGAATGTTTTCAAACTGTGAGTTATGCAAAGCTAGTTCTGGAGTTTCAAAATAAAAAAAAGAGAGCTGATAATGAGCATAATAGGACAACTTTAAATTCAGAACATAAAGTGAGCAGGACTGACCTGATCATGCCGGTCAATGAAGCCATAATGAATCTGTAAACTTTACATCTGTGGGCAGGTTTTTTTTTCTACAACAACAGCTGTTGGATAAGAACAAATCCAGATCAGAGCCGAATCCCTGCCAGCCCATACCCGACCCGGCGAACACAACAGCCTGACACATCCTTTTCCTGCTGGGCCCTGTTGATTTGTCATTTTGACTCCCAACACCCACAGATCCATTTTAGTGGAAAACGACCTGTCCAGAACCAGCCTCTCAGCAGAAGGCAAGAGATGCTCGAAAACAAAAGCAGAAAGGTCATTGAATTGTGCGGTGAGGCAAGTGGCGGGTGAGGCAGTGCTTTCGCTTTGTTGCGGCTAAACAGAACAGAAGGTGTCCAGATGAAAATCTGTCATCGGTTGTGAATGTTTGCAATGTCTCTAAACTGGCACAGAGTAGCCAGAGCAGCTTGTAACTGCATGTTTGTGATCCAGCGAGTGCTTTACACACCACTTCAGCTATTATCTAATGGCATTGTTTGGTTCAGTTTAAAATGATTGTTGTGATGAGATCATATCGGACATAATCGCACAACACAATACAATGTGCTGAACTGAAGAGCTGCTCCTGAAATACAAATAATGAAACACCTACACACAATTACGCAAGACCACCTGTCACTTCCACTACAAACTCATCACGGTGTAATGACTTAAATGATTTCAAAACAACTTCACACATTCAGAAACATACCGTTTTGCATGAAAACCCAATTAACCTGATCACCATGTGGCACAATTTTAAGTCAGACCCCACACCTTAACTTAACATTAATTATAGAAGATTCTGCTTTCCTGCGATTGCTTTTCTTTGTGTACACAAGATGAAATTTGAATTTTACCTTAGGTACAGCGTGATATAAACAGTGCCAAGATTAATATGAACACAGCACAGTCTCTTATCTCCCCAGTGCTCGAGTATGCCAGCTCATTCAACAGATTTGATTACTCCTTAGTTTACATTTCCCTCACCCCTGTTTGCTTCCCCAGCTATCAAGCTACCACTGTGTGTTGGGGAACTGATGTTATGTACAGAATGCCAAGCACATTGATGCTGTTCCCAGGTAATGAACAAGAGATCCAGGCCTAGCTGTTGCACAACCACGTAATGTTCCCATTTCAGTCTTTTGATGGCGGATATGGACCAAGGCCAAAATAATTAGACCCACACTGACTGTATGCTTGAGCATAAACTCATTGTACACACAGCAGAGTATAAAAGCTCTTATTTTTGGTGTTGTTTGTTTCTGAGTTCCTGTGGCTTTTCAAAAGAGAAGCATGTTTGTTCAGAGATAAGCCAAGGTTGCTGTGCCGTTCGTCCTCCTTATCTCTGATTCATAAGCCAGATGGGTCCTCTTCTTCCTCGGCTTTCTCCTTCTGTTTGTTCTTTGACTAGTGATTGGAGTTCTCCTCCTCTCGTTCTCTTTTCTCCTCTACTCTTTTAACTTATGCTTCCAACCTCTATCCACTCCCGCTCTTTCTTTCTCTACTTGTTCTTAGCGACTTCTTTAATCTTCCTAATATCTCTCTATATTCCCCCTCCTTCTTGTTTTACCTCAACTTATACTCATCTCTTCTTCCCTTTACTGCTATCTCTATACCCAATGGAACTGCACTACCATATAGTGTAAAATGCAAACAAACAGTGATTTATCTCTGAATGGAGTTTTGGACGCAGGGATGAAAATATAATGCCAAAAAAAAACAACTGATACCTGGACATTTACTCCTTACAAAGAATGGGTATACACACAAAAGTAATTGACACAGGGGTAACCGATTAAACAACACAGCATGTCTACCTAAAGTACATCAAGCTGTTTGTACAGAAGGGTAGATAACCAGTGTAACTAGGGGGTATGTTAGTAAATTGCGTTGCAGTCAGGGGTCTCAGTTGTGCTTTATCAAGGATCACTCTGCTAATTAGCATACTGTTACCTCTCTAAATAAGTAGGGCTAAAGCAGCTTGGCATCGGCATGAGTGTGTGTGTACTGGAAAGTATCAGGCTACACATCATGGAGCGTATTCATGGTGCTATGTCGCACCCTCCCTTAATTGGATGTTTGAATGTACCCATTTATCCACAGAAGGGCATCTAATTAGGGTCCTTTGACATTAGACACAGCTTTCGCAGCTTTGACGGGGGTCTAGATTTCTACCAGGCTTCCCATAGCCAGGCTTAATTGACTATTATGATAAGGGTTGAGAGCGTGTATTCTACGGTGTTGTGAACAGATATCACCTGCAGAATGTTCTTCCTCTTAGGTTTTTGTTGATTTTTGCATCTGCTGGATGAGTTTTTATGGGTGGCTGAGCAGTTGTGCCTGCTGGAGTCCCTCTGTGGTGAGGTCATGATACTTCTCTTCACACAGGCACAGTTAAGTCCTGCGTTTTAAAAAGTTTTATATCCCAAAGTCAAAGGAAAAACTGCTGCACTTAAAAGTATATATATGTAGTATGCCTCAGTATTATGTGTTTGACAGTTTTCTATATCTTAAACTTAAAGATGGGTTACAATATTTTTGTATTAACATAATTGATTATGTTTAATGTGAAAGACGTCACTCCCTATAATACTAAGCATGTGGTAACAAAGTTGCAGAAAGATTTCAGTAAACTCTTTAAGTTTCATGGGACATTTTGGCATCTTTAATGTTTTGGTTTACTCTCATGATACGTAAAAGTTTTTAGCAAATAGATTCTAAAAGACAGAATTTGCACCATCTACGCTACGCCAATAGCAATAAAAGTTTTAGCAGCTTAAGAACCAGAATTGTTAGAAATCATAACGGAGCCTAAAAGAAGGTTACTTTTGAAATTGCATTCCTCTGCTGGCCGACAAATGAATACTAATGTTTCTCCATATCTGCTGGATGTATGAATGGGCATTAAAATGTTACAACATATTCATATTCACAATATCAACTTTATAAGGTAACAATATCCTGTTTGTCAGTTTTGTGATCACAGCGTGTTGTGCTGCCCCCAAGTGGCCAAAAAAAACATGATGAATTAATTATCAAAGATTACGCTCAAGGTCAATAAAATATCACAAATGGCAATGGCAACCATTGAAGTATATCTAAGACTTTTTTTGTCTTTGTTTTTTCAGAGGATCCAGAACACAACAGACACACTGCTGGATTTAACTGGACGGAACATGACAGACTTCTTGATCAAGACTTTTGAGAACTCGGGTAAAACAAGGTAATGCATGTCCGTGCAAGTGAATCAGGGTATCATAGTGCATTCATGTATCTGGTAGCATTTTAGAGACGGGTCACTCTCCTCTGGTGCGTTTGCTTTGGTCAAAGATATCTTTTCTGTTGTTGACACAAAAAGAAGGAAATAAAATTACTACCTGGGCTGCTGTTGTGGTGTTGGTGCATCCACTTTTAGAAGGTCACTTGAGTGTAATATGAATGAAAGGGGAAAAAAATCCTGCACACTATGCTATCATTTCTATCTCTACATGATATGCAGTTGTCATGCAGTTGTCAAACCCTGCTGGGCCCTCTCTGTGATGCGCGTCCCTTAACCTGTCATTTCACTGTATGAAAACATTCACAGCAAACTGTCCGTGACAGAAATGATGAATTGTGAGTGTTCGGTTGATGTGATTGTTCAACAAATGTTTGGTCATGTTTGCAGCACATATTCATTCTCACTGTAATGTCTGCTTTTACTGTACAGTAAGTCTGTACTTCATGCTTGTGTGTGTGTGTAGCTCTGCAGAGTAAGTGTAAAACCTGTGTATATCCTTGTTATTACTCATATCTATCATATCTTACCTCCCCTTGAACCTACCTCTGCTTCTCTCTGCCACTTCAGGTACGGAGGGATCTCTGTCGGAGCAATCAACTCCCAAGTCCGTCTGAACGAGGCAGCAATCGAAGCTGCGTTCAGGGATCTTAAAGACCTATTCAGTTCACTTCAGGTATGTAATAAATATTTCACACAGCCTGTTGATGTCAACATGATTATTTGAGTAGCTTCGAGACATCTACAAAGACCCCTAAAGTTCAAAGTCAAAGTCTAAGAACGTGTTCAAAAGTTTAAATGTGAGCTTTGTTAACCGTATTTAAATTTGAATTTCTCTAAGTTGGACTACCACTTTGGTCCAAAATCAAATACCTCAACAAGTATTGGATGGATTGCCATAAAATGTGAAAACATTCATGGTCTCCAGATGATGAATCCTACTGACTTTGATTCTTTTTCTCCAGCACCACCATTAGTCGTTTTGTTAGATTAACAGTAATTCTAGCCACATGTAGACCAGATATAGTAGATCCCATCATGGCCAGATGGTGGCCAGTGTGCATATTAATTAGCTATTGTGATGTAGTTTTATCTTTGATCTCAGGATAGCAAGAAAATGCAACACAACCTCTGGCAGAGACTTTGATAATCCTTTAATTTCTCAAAGATTTTGATTCATGACCAAATATCTGGAAAATGAATGATATTACCATCACTAATTGTGTTTAAACTACGGCGTGTTAGCATTAATCTCAAAGCAACACTGTGCCTCAGTGTGGCCTCACAGAGCCACCAGCATGGCAGTACAATCGTCATCTTTTCATTAATGTACTGCACGCTGATGTTGATGACACATCTATTTGCCTCCCATTGTCTAATGTCCCCAAACATTATTACTAGTGCTGTCAAAATTAACGCGATTAATTTTAAACAATTAACGCGTTAAAAAAAATTAACGCAATTAACGCGCTTTTGTTTACTTCCGGTGGCGGCTGACCAATAACCTTTTTGAGCGCTGAATCGTACGTCGGCGTCGCCGCCATTTTGGATGTGGCAAAGTAGAGCTTTGTTTCCCAGATATATTAGTGTGTGTGTGAATGGGTGTATAAGAGGCATTAACTTAAAGCCCTCACGGAGACTGCGCCCTGGGCGGTCGCCCACATTGCCCATAGCTAAAACCGGCCCTGCTTGTTTTAGTTCACGGGCAGATCTGCCACATCCAATATGGCGGACGCGTTAACGTATTGGCCGCAATGGGACCAACCTGCTCAATGAGGCGTCTTGTATATGTCTATGATCTATCCTAACTAAAGGAGAGTCTATGGTGGAAAGATGGATAAGGACGGACTTTTAGGGGGAACATTTCATTTTAAAAAGTTGCCCGACGGCTCGTTGGACAAAAAAAGGCAATGCACAGTTTGCAAAGCGAATTAAATTCCACAGAAGTAAAACGACTTAACATATCACCTCAAAGCAAAACA
Organism: Larimichthys crocea; assembly: GCF_000972845.2. Lineage (NCBI taxonomy): Eukaryota > Metazoa > Chordata > Actinopteri > Sciaenidae > Larimichthys > Larimichthys crocea. The sequence goes on from NC_040013.1 coordinate 9,257,949, forward strand.
CCCTGCTGAAATTACCTCCACGGGACCTCCCAGTCTACACTACAGGAGTGTGGCACTCGTCAGTATATTTTCCTCATTCTGGCTTTTTTCTGTTTGCACTGTGCATATGTGCACCTTAAGCCAATAAAATGAATGAATTTAAATATACTTCTCTGTGTTTATTCTACATTAATTTGATCATTTTACATCAATAAATATTCATTATAAGCTTCAGTCTCAGAAAAATGCAATTTAATTTTGATACATTTATTGATAAATTAATCGCGATTAATTACAGAATTTTTTGCGATTAATTAGTTAATTTTTTTTAATCGATTGACAGCCCTAATTATTACATTAATATAACTCTTGAGACATCGTGATGTGTTGACAGTGCAGATCAGAACTCCTGGCCTGGCTTTGCTTTGATACACATTAACCTACATAAATCATCAAAACTTTAAGTCATCCCCAGTATTGAGACTTATGTCTTGTAAATCTATGTCCAATATCAAAAGCTTTATGCCTGAAGCTGTGCTTGAGAAACCGATTTTCTGCCGTCAAGGCTGCAGTTTGTCAGTCATCTTTTGAGTTGGAGTCCTAACTGGAGCACAGCCTCCTTTCTTCAGTGAGCTTTGTATCTTGAGTACAGGTGATGCTATTTGTCGTGGACTCTTGGACCCAGCTGAATTCTTGAACGACTGAATAAGTGGAACGAAAGCGAAGGAAGCGAGGAGGAGAAGAGTTTAGATTCTTCAAATCCATTTTGTTGAGTGTCCATGGCAACAGGCTATGATTGTCTGTGTGTTGCTTGAAGAAATGGAGGAATCTGGGTCTTTCAATGCACACTCACACACACAATCGTGCAAACATTCTCACTTTCAATTCATACACATATATATGTGTGTATAAAGATCTACACTGAATATGCAGTTCTACACTCAAGCAGTGTTTCCTGAACTTCACATCAACTCACTTGTCCCCTCTGTGTATCTCTCTATCTATCTGTCTCTCTCAGTCTCTCTCCTGCATACACACAGTCCCTCATTAACATTTCAAATTTGGATGTTCAAACTACTTTGAGATCAGCACATTGCTTCGCCCTCAGGCGTCTCCGGTCTGATCCCTACCCAGGCTCCCTTCTCTGTCTCCTGGATCTCTGCGCTAATGTGACTTTAATTCGTGCAGCAGCGATGATGTAACCCTAATGGCCAGGCATTAGCTGTCCCAGCTCTGCATTCCTTGTTATTAAAGTGCTACACTGTCCTTGGGAAATGTCTGGCCTCTCGACTGCTCAGCAGGCATCGTGATGTGAGACGTTTAACAGGAAGTAGCGTGTCTTTGCACTCTGAGCCACCTGCGACTGGGAAGTGGGCTTTGAAATTTCTGTTTAATTGCATTTCCCGTGTCTAGCAGGTAGGAATAGGATAGAAAACAAGAAAGCCTGTGTGCTGGGTGTTGTTTAATTACTCCGAAAAATTGTGTCCATGTCACTACTGTTCTCTGAAATGTTTATTTAACCTTCTCAAACAACATTTCTTTTTTTTTATTATTCATATTATTCAGAGAAATAAGCCCCTAATTTAACAAACCATGAAGTCTTTCCTGGCAAGTTCTCAATACAATCACACACACACATACAGTATGACCACAGACCATTTGACCACCGAACTGTGCAGACCACACTGGAACACTTGCCAAAAAAAGTCACCACACACTCGAGTGGCTTTATTGCTGTGTCGTTAGCCGTGCCACCAGAAGGTCCGCTGGCCAAACCAGCCTTGTCATTGTCCTTGAGCGAGGAGGAGTTTGTCAAGGATTAGACCCAGGCAGCCGCTGGCCCACTTCTCATCTTGTTTTAGCCACTGCTAATCCTTCAGGAAGGCCGCCTATTGGCGTTGCCCGTTTGCTGCTTGGCAGGATGCAGACTGGAGAAAAAAAAAATAAAAAAACACATAAAGATACTGCAAAGATTCCCTCCCTGACGCTGCAGGAAGCACTGCGGACAAGAGGAGGAATCTTGTTGTGTATGAATAGGTAATGACTTGGAACAGAGGGGTTGTTATTTAACATAAACTCCTGTCAGCGTAGATGGGGGCGTTTTTTGTTCTGTTTTTTCCACACTGTGATATGACATGGCAAAAAAAAAAAGCCCATAACAATAAAATAATAAAATGTTTTTCACAGTGTGGTGTTGGCTGAGTGAAGGATTATGGGAAGCTACAGTATGATCTCCTGAGTGTCTTGTCCTCAGGTAACTGTCTTGGGTGCTGGAGATATCTTTTGTGACCATTCCTTTCCACGCTCTTGCTCTTTCAGAGCAGACAAGCACTTGCACATGAGCACACTCTTGCATTCTTGGGATGTCTTTCTTGATTTGTCTTGTCTCGTCTTATTTTTTTTCTACCCCCCCCTACCCCTCTCCCCAGTTGTCATCTGCACTTTTCCACCACAGACCTCTCCTCACTCCATGCCACATCCAACGGCACCCTTTTTTCTTTTTTTTTCTTCCCACCCTCCTCACCTCCGCTATAGCCCTATGATGAAGGCAAGAGTCCAACAGGAGGTCCATTTGCATTTATATCACACATGTAATGTGCTCAGTGCTCCTATGGCTGGGGCTGAACAGCATGGTATCAACATGACACTTTGGAAATCGCATGCCTGTCATCTCAAGCCCTCATCCCAAGGCTCATTTCACATGAAACCTGAGTGGAATAGAGCCGATTTTTAATGCAACCTGTCCAGGCTACCCTCTTTCTGCCATTTCCATCTCCTCTCCTCACCTCACCACAAAACCCAGCTGTCACTCTGTACTCTGTGGAAAAATACTGTAACATGAACACTCGGAGACCTACAAGTCAAGTCGTACTGCTGAAATCGGATTGCTGTGTTAGGTAACGAGGCGATTTCTGTTGCTTGTGAATTTTTTTGTTTCGCGTTCTCTCCCTCCTCTCGTGATTTTAATTATTTCGCACTATTTAATAAAACAGAAAACGTCAGAGGAGGGAAAATAACAGGGGACACATTTCTCCCCGAGTCTGTGCAAAATAAGTGGCTCAGCACACCCAAATGCATTCCGGAAATCTTAATTCTTGTCTCCCTCTGCCTCATGTTTTGCATTTCAAAGAGCAGTAGTGGTTTTCCAAGTGTATCCAATTAAGTCTCCAACTCAGTTTTTTTTTTCTTGTTTTCCTCATCTTCATTAGGATAATGTGACTGATCAGATCCTCCCGAAGGCTGAGACGCTGCTGAAGAAGCTGGGAACCAGGGACAACGTAAAGGTATTATATTAATTGCCGTGCGCCCCTTTCACGCTAGTGTTTGATTTGATCCAACGAGATGAAAGTTTAATGATCTCTGAGGGGAAATAGAGCAGGTGCAGTCTGAAGTTTGGGGAGAGGAAAGGTGGTGATTAAAAGAAACAGGACATAGGCAGAGACCGTGAACGCACAGACCCACCTAATTCTGCTCCACTCACCTTTTTGCTGGCGCAGTTTGCTTAATTATGAAGTTATGATGCCATAATGTCCTAATAAACATTTTCGTAGCACCAGACCTATATAACACGAAGGAGATGAGTTAATAACGACACCTTGGGTTATGAGTAGACGGCTATAAAGTAAGGGTGCGGCATGATGGTTCAGTCTATTAGTGCAAATACTTTGTCCTTATCCAACTCAATAATTAAAAGCCTCTTTTGTTTTAAATTAAATAAGCGCAAGGCCAGTAATAAATAAAGGTAATGTGTTTTCATACTGTAAAATACAGCCTCACACATAATTACATGGTTTAACTACATCACTGGTGGAAGAAGTATTCGGATCCTTGCTCCGCAGCAAAATATACTTAAACTACGAAAAGTAGTTTAAGTATATTAGTTCTGCAGAAAATTGTCCCCTGACTGGTGTATTATCATATATGACATTATTAGATTGTTAATACCGATGCATCAATGTGTAAGCAGCGTTTTAATGTTGCTGCTGAGATTCACTACTTCATATACAATTAGATCATTAAGACAAGTGGTTCACAAGATAAATCAGAGAGGTTGTGACATGTCTAATGTACGGTGTCTGTGTTTTGCTACATGGTGGACTGACTTCTGCTCCTCTGCTACTTTACTCTGCGCATGCACTGAAAGTGACCTCACAGGACCTTTTCTGAACTTACCTGTAGCCTGGATAATAATCATATAAGCTGTGATTATCAGAGCAACAGGTTGACGTTCACATCCGTCATGAACACTCTCGTGTCTCCTCAGAAACCATTTAAATGACTCACAGAATTCCACTTTTTTTTGCTGCAGTCACGTTCCACACGTGTGCACACTAGAGCGATAGCAGAACTCAGTCCACGCGTAAACAGATGTTACAAGGATCAATTCTAACTTCATGAGTCACAAACCATAGCAACAACAAGTGTGTCCCAGCCGTGTTCAGTGTCCTCCTGAGACACTTCCGTTGTTGTTTTCTGTTTTTCACATTTCTGTACTGTGGTATGTGTGTGTGTGGTTTTTTTGCTGTTGTTTTTTTTCTTTTCTATAACCTTTTTTTGTTGTAAAATATTGGATCATGTTACCTCTTTCCAGTTACGTAAACCATTTAAAACATGTGAGACGTTTGGAGGGGAGATGTGTCTTTGGAGAGACTGCTCACAAACTAGAAAGGGTGGGAACTACCGCTCCAACCTCCAACCATAACAGTGTATTGTATATTTTAAGAAATGTGTATTAAAAAGTAAAATATTAATCTGAAAAAGTATTTACTATCTGCAGCTGTCACTTAAACAAAGTACAGAACTACAAAGTAGCAGCAAATGGAAATATTCAAGTAGTTCTCAAACAACACCTCTAAATTATATTTAGGTGCAGCACTTACGTAACTGTGGAATACTTTTGGATTTAATGTTAAAATTGAAGTTAATATCTGACACACATATTTCATATTCCATACTGAGAATAGAGCCTTGCTCCTCCTCAAAACAAGTGATGTTTAAAGTAGCTTCAGAAGAGTAAATGCAAATGTGGCTTGCCATCGTATCTACTCATATTTTTCAACTCCCTCGCGTTTAGCAGACAAGCCCGTGCGCTTTACTATCTGTTATCTCGAACACATCAAATGATATTTAAGCCGGATGTCTTTCAGGAACAATAGAATATTAAACATAATATCAATTTTAGTCATTGTGTCTGAGATACGGCAAGAACAAAGACAAAATAGAGTCAGAAACGAGAAGAAAGAGACATGAGTACGTGCGTGCGCGCACATCTGCGCGTGTGCTCGAGTTTCTCCATATCCTCCTCTGTGATGCGGTGTTATGTTAGGCTGACACTCAAACACCATCCACTCTTAATTAGCGCTGCACTATCAGCGGGGTGTCCTCTCTCACTCCCACTCCCTTTCATCCATTCTTTTTCTTCTACACCCCAGCAGCCACGAACTCGGAGAATCACTTACATTTAAAAAGGAAGTGGGCAAAAAAATGTTGTTTTTTTTTACTCCGTCTCCGCAGCGAGCATGCCACGACATATCGAGATTTGACAGTCGTTGAAGGCCTTTATCTTCTATTAAATGAAATAAAAAGGAATGTTTGTCAGCTCCGTTTGCTCATTTCTATAGAACAGTATGTTCTGGAAATATTTTTTGAGAGATCATTCAGAGATTCTTTTGTGCTGCAAGTGGATAAAAATCTATTCTCATCTGCAACAGGTCCACACTCATGACTTATATTTGCTTCTTCTTTCACAACCTGCATGTTAAAAATTTCTCCATCCAAATTCATTGACCAGATGTAGTTGCTAGGAGACATATCAAGCAACAGAATAAGCCTCTGCGTGCTGTTCTCTGCGCTAATGCTCCGTCTCTACCTCGGCAGGTGTGGTTCTATAACCAAGCATGGCACGGCATGCCGTCCTTCCTCAGCGTGGCCGGCAACGCCATCCTGAGGGGAAATCTGCCGGCAGGAAAGGATCCACGCCAATACGGTATCTCTGTGTCCAATCACCCCCTCAACCTCACCAAGGAGCAGCTCTCCTATGCTGCCATGTGAGTAGTTCGGCCTCAAAAAAACTTGAAATTATCACATCCCATGTGCATCATAGTGGTCCAGGTCAGAAAATAAGGGCAGGAACATGGCCTCTAAAATGTAAAATATGGTGTTAATGAGGCTAGTTTGCATAAATACTGTAGAACTTTACATTTTTTACATGTAGCACATGAATAGTGTGTTTAGGATCTAAACACGTTAACAAAACTGTTAGCACACACTGCATTTATCGAAGAAAACTGCATCTGCAAACCTTGTGTGCAGTTTCCTTCTTGCATTGCATTTTGCCTCTCTTCCCGGAAAAAGACGTTTTGTTTTTTTTCCACCCCCCCTTTCTGACAATACATCATCAGATGCAGAAGACAGACCTGAGAGAGATAAGACAGAGCGAGAGGGACAGCAATGGAGTGGGAGAAAGGAAAAAAAAAAAGCACGGAGACAGCACAGACAAAGGGAGAACAGATGAGTAAGAGACAAAACAATAGAAAGCGTAAGACAGATAGATAGTTGAGTATGCACAGATTTGGAGGCCCACGGGAGCCCCTTACGAGGATATACCATTTTTTTTCTCAAGCCTTCTCCCAGGGCCAGCAAGAGAGCAGCTCCCCATGAGAATGAGAGATTAATGACGTGCTAAATCACAACATATGGATATAACTGCTCGCTGCGTACTGTGCACTGTTTTGTTCCACGATTATGGCTGGCAATTTTAAGCCTTTGTTTATTCCCTAACATTATGTGTTGTTGATATTTTAGCATTTTGTGCCTGTTCAGAGATGCCGACATGATCAACACTTTTAATGGGAGGTAGTTGGAACACATCCCGCTCAAGCAAATTACCATGCAGTGCCATAACCACAACTCCTGACATTATGCAGGCATTTCAGTGGTTGCTACCAATCACCGCAAAGTAGCAGTTTTATTCCATACTCTGCTGCCGTTCCGGCCCAATCTTTAGTCGGGTATTTATGTAGTGATCAGGTGCTGATGACAGCCCTGAGTTAGAGAGGGAGACTGTGCCGGGGTTAGGAGGTAATTACGACGGCTTGTCTACGGTAGATTCAGGATGAGCCCTTTTTTCCTCTCAGCCTCTCCCTCTCTGTGCTGAGTGTGACGACTACAATTTATGAACTATGATTTCCAGATTAGCTTGGACACTCCTTCATTGTTGAATAAGTGTGCAGGTTGCAGACAAGAATGGGGGAAAGAGGGGCAAGGGACTTCTTGAGGAGATGACGAAACATCACTGTGGAATTCGCCTAAAGCTCCACTTCAGAATTTTTTATACGAACAATGGATCAACAACAGTCATGTGTATTGTGGAAGCTGACAAAGAATTATGAACCTACTGTGTAGTTCCTCTCAGGTCAGCAGGGTTTTTTTTTAGCCTTATTTAGCTTATTGTTTTTGTTTTAAGACCTGCAAATTCTACTTATTCTAGTTTATTATTTTCAGGAAGGTGGTGGAGAACAAAAAGAGAGTTCACGGTTTATCAGGTATCCAGAAAGATGTCTCTGAATTCTAATGTTGCTCTCCGGGTGCTGTATGTGTAAATAGGCAAATGTGTAGTGATTACGAGATCATGGAATAGCACTGCGTGATGAGCATGACAGGAGGGATGCTTGGCTTTATCTTCAGAGAAGAACTCAGTTCAGAAATTATGCATATAACAGTGTCAGAACTCTTTAAGTTGCAAAATCCATTATGAAAGTTGATGAATGGTAAAATGCCCACTTTTTTAATTATTTTTTTTATTTTGGTCTCAAAGTCAGTTTGCTGTCAAATACCTGTCAGTGTGGTTGTGAGGTCTACTATAATTTGCTTGTCACCGGCCCAAGTAAAGTCCCTGAATTACAGGGAGCTATGAAAACCATCAATAACGGAAAGTGTTTCCCTGTCCTGTTAAAATAATCTGAATTTCAAGGGAACGTCAGACCTTAAAATGAATTCATATTTCCCGGTGACACTTCTCGGCGAAACAATCGCTGAAGCTGTTCTATCAATAATAATTCATCACTAATGACTTGTTCCCTCTCCAGATTCTGGACACCAAAATTGCACCACACCGTATAATTTTGAAGCGACGCTCCCCTCTAGTGCACTTCGCGACCAATTTTAATGCAAGTGATGTCATGAGCCACAAAAGTGTGGTGGAGTATGCAGATGCAAAGAAAGGCGATGCTTAGCCCCTTTCGAAAATTACCACTTCACTCGCACGAGGTCTCTGCTGCTTCATCTGCGCTGGCACATAAAATAGGGCCTTCCAGTTTTCTCTGCCATCTTCTGAAGTGACAGGCATTGGCACCATTTCATTATGGAGATATATGTATCGCTTCTTAATAGCCGAGGACCATCACTTTGGCAACTGACTTCTGTTTCCTACGACCCTGTAGAATTTGATGTGTAATTTACTTGCAATCAGTGAATTAATATTGTGTCTGATTCGTGCATGCTATCCGTAACAAAATATCCCATTTAAAAATCATATGCAGTTGATCTACCAAATGAACTTTCTTCTGTCAGAACTGAAATGGTTCTCTAGATTATCTTCACAATACTGCATAATACAAAAAATGACCCGAATGTTGAGCCCGGAGCTTCAGATTTGATGATTATCTCTCGTTCTTTCAGTGGCCCTCCTACACTTTAACATTTCAGGGCTGCGCCCCCCAGCCACTGTCATTGAAAGAAAAAACCTAAAGGAATGCAATACATCCTGTAACGCTTTACTCCCACAGCTCATCTTTCTTGCTCTTCCATTATTAGTTAATTAGCAGATTGCTTGTCCTCCTCTTCACAGCAATTAGCCAGCTTCAAGCATTCAGCATTAGATCATTCACAGCTTTGTCCCCTACATTATCCCCCCACCACCTCCTCCACCGAATCCCTGCCGCCAACCAGCGCACACTGCCCTTGAAACCTGTTGAAATGTGGGCTGGCACCCACTGCGGTAAATTATTTTATTTATGTGTTCTAATTGCGTCTGGTTGGCGATGATAAATACAGCCACGTAGCCACATGGGGTAACTTCTTTAATATGCTAATTACACGACAGGAAGTCTTGTGAGAGATAATCGTGGGCTGAGGGTGAGGACGGCGGCGGCGGCGGGGGGTTAAAAGAATACGGCACAATTTCATCCGATGCTAATTGAGTAGACAAACCGAAGGACGTTTTCAACGCCGGGATGTCATAAATGAAGACGTACGTCAGTGAAGTGAAGGTGAATATCTTGGAGGAGAAAGGAACAATTTGTTACAAACATGAGAGAAGGACACTGATACATATAAGAAATCTGGTCAAGATTTTCAAATCAATCTCTCCTGGTTGCCAAGAGACCAATAGGAGCTATGAACCTGGCGTAATGGCCCTATCATTGTTTCAGAGTCTAATGAGCGTTAAAAGCTTTTTTATTACGTACAAACAGCATTGTCAGTGCCTTCCATTAACGTATGCAATGCTTGTCTGATAAAGTCATCAATACTTACGAGCATGTGCCCGAAACATTAGTTGTAACAGTGTGTTTAAATATACCCCAACACTGTAAATGTAATACATTTGTTGCACTGCAGGAAATGAACCAAACACTTGTTTTAGTGTGCAGTCAGGGTTGTGCGGTGTTGGCGGGGGTTCAGGTGGGTTGAGGTTGGTTGCTGGGGGTGTTTCTATATGCGTTGAATGTAACCGCTGTGAAACACCCAGGCAGTGTCATCTCACTCATTACCTGGTAACAAGTGAACCAACCACAGACCTGATCTCTTGCCTTTGAATCTCTTCGACTTTTATTCAGCCTTTACAGTGACAAAAATCTTGCACAGCACAGTGCTGAATCTGCCATCTCTAACCTTTTCTGCTTTTCCTCATTGACGTCAGCCTGTTGATTAGTAATATTTTTGGCCTTGTAAATGTTGGCAGAGGAAGTAAATGATGAATACTGTGGTGTATAGCGCTGGTTCGTGCCTACTGAAATGGAAAATCAAGTGAGCCAGTATTCCTGAAGACAAAATATTTAAATGCAGTCAACAAAATCACACTAGAACTTTATTTCGGTTTACGGGGGCTCGCGTATTTTTAGCACACATAGCTTCGGTCTCCTGTCAACTTCCTGTTTTCTGTGCTCTATTCAATCACAGGGCCACAAGCTCCACTGACGTGGTGGTGTCCATCTGCGTTATCTTTGCCATGTCCTTCATCCCTGCCAGCTTTGTCCTCTTCCTCATCCAAGAGAGGGTGAACAAAGCCAAGCACCTGCAATTTGTCAGCGGAGTAAACCCAGCTGTCTACTGGTTGGCCAATTTTGCCTGGGACATGGTGAGTACCAGCTTCATCATGCTGCCGCATTACCTCTTTATTGATCATAAGTTATTATTGCCACTTTTTTTTTTCAACGCTGAATGAAATCTCTGTAAAAGCTATAAGATGATAATGTGATTTTTTTTTTTTAGCCTAAAGATTTTTTCCCACCTAAGGCTCGATGTAGAAATAATATCCATCTACTGTAAATGATAATCTAGCTTTGACACTCCTGGCCCCTGGGAAAAGCTTCTTCACCCGAGCAACAGTTATTGGCTGAGGCGTAATTATCGACTCCGGGTGCCCCCGCTGGTTGCACTCAACAGGCTTCCTGGCGCTTTCACTGAGGCATAATTCAAGTACACATTTTATCAGGTACCTATGGTAAAGAAATGGCATCAGGGCGCTCATCATTATGGCAGATAAATGCTGTATGTGTGGAAGACAAATGTACCCAAGGTGTCAGCCTAATGATTGTAGCCTGAAGGTCTTCGCATTAGTATGCACGCTCTATCAACAATCAGGAGATTGCAGGAATTCCAGGTTGAAGGCTCCTGTGTACTTTTTTTTCTTCTGTGAACTGTAAATAAAGGTGCTTTTGTATCTTGATGCATTCCATTTATTTTATCTATAGTACATCATTTATTCATTATTTAGTCAGTGGAAAGTGTGGATTTGTTTTTATTAAAGAGCTCTGCAGCCAAAAAGAATATTAAACCCATAAGTAAAATGTTTTTCCCTTCTGGAAAATGTTATAATATCATTGTGGACTTGTTCATTTCAGTGTGTCATAGGGTAACCCGTCGCCTCAAACAGAACGAAATCAGATAGGACTTGTTGCTTGATGAATTAATTAGAAATTTAAAGATGGATATATTTGAGTGCTAATTAAAAAAGTAATCTACAGATTTCATAATTACACATCCTTTCAGTTTGTCTGGTAAAAAGAAACTTTTTTTTTTATGTAGTCTAATGCCCTGAAGATCAATTTCTTAATCATGCACTGCCCTGTACTTCTGATGCGGATAGCTCGTTCATTTTTTTCTGTTGCTTGCTTACGTCTGTTCTGACAGTGTAACTACGTCGTCCCGTGCTTGATCGTGATTGTGATCTTCCTCTGCTTCCAACAAAAAGCCTACGTTTCACCTCCTAACCTTCCGGCTTTGATCCTGCTTCTTGTTATGTATGGGTAAGTACATTAAATACTGAATGCTTCTGAAATTTCCTTAAATGTCCTCATAAAAAAATAATTTCCTGTCAGTTTAGGAGTGAAAACAGATGCTACTTCTATTGCTTAAGTTTCTGGGGTATGGTTACCATTTGATTTTACCTTTGGATTATGGATTATTGCTTATTAGATACAATTTAAACACACATTTCTCCACACACACATTCAGTATCACATGTACTGTATAGTTTATTGTTGCTAGTCTGCTAGTTTGAACACTTGGAGCACACATGGAAGCTACAGCGTGTCCATACTTAATATGTTTAATGAAACAATTCAAAGCTCTTATATTATGACCATGTCATTACATGGAAAAATCTATACATGCTGTTGTACGCAAAGAAATCACATGATACAAAATGGCTTTTGGAATGGTGCCCAATTTTTCCACCTTTTTTTCTTTGATGGAAATCAAACATTGGAAACAATAATAATACTAAACCATACCTGACCATTATGTATGTCTTTCTACCATTGTAACATGCTTTGAATTAAAGTGGTTCATGTCCATGACCTCGAGGCCAAGGCGTATGTTTTCTATTCACCAAAGTTTGATGCAGTCGATTGAATCTCTTTAAGCTTTTAATTTGAAGGCTGCCACCACATATCAGATAATTGATAGCAGGCGATTATCACATTTTCCAGGCATAAGAGGTAACATAAAAAACCTTTATAGTACATCATCCACAATTTGGACACACTGGCCCCATTTCCATAAAATTTAGAGGGAACTGCTGTTATACACTATTTCATACAAAATGTACAGCACATTGATTTAAGCAGATTCACATTAAGTAGGTGCCAGTACAGTGGTAGTGATCAGAGCATGAATGCAATGTACTGGCTGTTGCATCATTGTTCCCAAGTGAAAGCTAATGGAAATCAATATGTAAATTGGTGTTACACAAATAACAGCCAGCATGATCAGTCATATCACGAAGCGTACAGTAATAGGTGGCAGAATGTCAAGAAAGTAATTAAAAAAAGAGATTTGGTGACTGACCTTTAACAACTTCCGGCCTACAGTTAAACCTATATTAAAGGCTTCAGGTCCATTAGATGTTTTAACTCATGCATGCATGTCCAATACTGAACTTAATAAAATGTTATTTGAGATACTGAACTGTTTCACTACTTCAGTGATTACCTCGAGCAGCACCACACTTCTACTTCCTCTTAAACTTGTAACTACTGCAGGTCAAGCGTGGGTGGCATTTAATGTTCGGCAGTGTTTTTATGGGTCACTTACCGGTCGTGAAAATGATCAGAAGAGGCCGGTGATGAAACGGTACAAGTGACCTGGTAATCCACATTTAATAATCTGCATTTATGAGTTGAAAAAGATATAAATTCATGAAATTGGCCACTACTGGGTCGCTGAAACGTGGTTTTAAATGTGCTTTTCTACTTTGAAAGTACACAGTAGTCTTGGTAAATCAGGTCAGGGGATCCTTGTTTGTGCTCTCTCTTTGCTCGCTTGTTTATGTGACAGTCTTGTTTTCTGCAGGTGGTCCATCACCCCCATGATGTACCCGGCCTCCTTCATCTTCAGCGTACCGAGCACAGCCTACGTGGTGCTAACCTGCATCAACCTCTTCATTGGTATCAACGGCAGCGTGGCCACCTTTGTCATGGAGCTCTTTGACGATGAAGTAGGTGGCATTCGTGCAGACGCATGTGCACACTCAGATACATATATGCACATTTTTTAACACCTCGGGAAGACACAGTTCGTGTGAAACAGCAGGGGCAAGCATACAGGCTTCCAGAGCTGCATGAAAAATACATTTGGAAGCTATAGCTATGGATGGTTAATTGACATGAATCATGGATAAATGCTTTGTGTTTTTTTTTTTTTTTTCGAAGCAAAGGCTTCCATTCGCATGTGGGCGGAGTGTGTACCCACCTGGTACAACTTTTAATATATTTCCTTTATCCTCTCAAGGATTTTTCAAAGGAGTTATTTTCCCTATTCTCTTTAATGTTTAATCGTTTGGTGAGAATTGGGTCTTCGGAGAACTTTCCTCATCCATCTTTTAGCAAGTGTTCATTTTAACTGCAAGCTGCCTCAGTCTCAGGGGAATCAAAAGACAAAGACACCAAAAAAGAACCGCATAGGAAATGGAGAGCTTAGAAGGACAGAGAGAGAGAGAGACAGAGAGAGAGAAGGAGGGGGGTGTTGACTGCCAGTCATTTTACTTTTGATTATAATTTAAATCACATTTATTCATTAAAAAAAGAAAAAAATGGTCTATTCTGGCTTTACAGTTTGTGTAACAGCCAGAACAGGAGCTAAGTTCCTTACAGGTGGCGATGACTGAGAGAATTATCTACTTTTTTTTTCCTTCTCTGAACTAAATATGTCTAATTTGATTTGTAGACTTAATTGTTATTTGCATGATTAGGATACATCGCCCACGCTTGCATTTTTTTTCCTCATCACATTTTTAGCCCCGTGCTGATCAGTCATTCCTTGTCAACAGACGTAGCGGCGTTTCACTCTCTGACAAGCTGCTGCCTATACATCTGATGCTTCGTCAGGACGTCTTCCACAGCTCTGTGCCCGACACATCAGACGGAGCGTAATGTTGTCTGAAAGACTTGTGCCTCTGCACACTGTGTCCCCTCCGACACGCCTGTCTCTGACTTGATGTTTCCTCTGGTGGCGATGGCATGGGATGTTTCCTGTCTCCTAACGAGGCTGCCTCATTTGCATCCTGATTTTATTATCGCCGTTCATTATCAATTTGTACTTTTCGTCTGGCACGTCTCTCCTCGAAGAATGTCATTGTTGCCACCGTGTTGTCTCTGCGTTCACTTTATTTATCGATACAGTGCTAGTGCAGTGTATTACTCATAAAAAAGGTGCCATTGGTGGTAATTTAATGGACAGGATGTTGCCCACTGGCAGTGTAAAGAGACGGATTTATTGCACTCTTCTCTAGTCCAAGGCATTAGGGACAGAGATAGTGTTTCTCTGAGACTCGTCAGGGACAGGGGTCCATGATAATTCGGCTAATCCGACGTGATTTACCTGCTGATAAGAGAACCTGATGGGTCGACATCAATCAACAGATGTTACGACTTTCCAGGTTTCCATGTGTCCCCTGTTCAGAGCAGATATCTCTACCAAATAGACTCTTCACAAAGCTAGTGTAGATACGACAGTGCCCCAGTGTGCCCCAGTTAAGCAGAAAGACTAGATCCTACACATGACAGCTCAATCCAGTCTTCTCCTTTTGCGACTTTTACTGTGCATTGTCTTATCATTTCTTAGGTTCCTCGTTGGTGGCATTAGTTAAAGAACGTTGCTCCAAAGTGAAGCTACAGGCTTCAGTCTACGCTCTTTCAAGCATGGGGTGAATCAAGATTCCTTTTGGGCATATCGTCTTTTTTTTTCTTCCCCCCCATGAGAAAAGGTAACGGAGTAAGAAAGCAGAGCTGCTGTGTTACAGACTCGGTGCCCCAGTTTTGTCTCGAGACCAATGGGAGATTTTCTTCCCCCCAGGACTGTCCAGCTCCCTGTGGATTGCATCAATCCCAGCCTGCCTTGTATGCTTGAAGCGGTGTCTGAGTCGATACCTCTACCACGTGCCACTCGGAGATAACCACAGGCGCGGATAGATTTTCCAGGATGAATGTAAAGGTGTGGCAGTGTGGTCAGGTACTACCTACCTCATGCGGTGTAATTGGTGTGTATTGTGTGAAATCCAGCCGACTGTATCGACAGGATGTTTAGAATAGGCATAAAAGGCAGACGTTTCATGAAGTTTTTTTTTGTCCTAATACCACTTTTTTAAAAATCACTTGCATAGCCTGACAACTAAAGCGTGCACTTTGCTTAAAATGACATAAAAAGACTTGAATTACCTGGTTGGTAGCACTCCAAAAAACATGAATATCACCTTTTAAAAAAAATACCTAACTAGACTCTTTGAGTCATATATTGTATCTGTCTGCTCTCATTGTGATTCCCAGCATTATGAATGAAGCTATGCTGTGGGAATAAGCACAAGTAGCGATATGGGTCAGATAAGCGCCTCGCAGACTATACCACCTTCAAAACCATTTGAAAATGATTTATGGGCATATAGCACAAACGTAAGGAGGAAAATTGTCCAGCGTTTCATCATCCCCGACTAAGAGCCTCTTAGATCTCCTTGATGAACACCCAGTCAAGAGAAGATGTGTTATTTTGTGTATTGATCTCAAATTAGGTCTCGCTTTCTTAGCATTCCTCTGCCAGACGGATGGGCCACATTCAGCCAAGGTCATAGCTGCTGTTTATTTATTTGACTTTCTTTATCTCTGTATGAGCTTAGTGTTGGATGTAAAGAACACAGCTGCCTTCAGACATACCTCTGTATTTGAATATTTTTACATACGTCGGCCAACAACTCTGGGATAAAAACATGCTTGACATTAAATGTTAGCACAAGGTAAAGATAGTTTTAATGTCATCTTTAGGTATAAATCCCTCGCTGAACTGCAGCTGCAATTGTCCTTATTTCCATATTTAAATAAAAATCCAGCTCGACAAATTGAAAATCAACAGTCCAATGTGAAATATTTAGGGGGCTTTATTATACAGAATTTGGCAGAAATGGAATATCTTATGCATAACTTTAATTTTATTGGTGTATAATCACCTTTTGTTATCTTAGAATGAGCCTTTTTTTATATCTACAGATCCAACGGGATCTTTTCCACGGAGTCCTCCTTGTTAAAGTGCCATGTTTCCAGAACGGACAAGCCAAACGCTGGCTCTAGATAAAGCCTTTTGCACATTTTGCAGCCACTGTAGTTTCTCCTATCGGCTAGGATAGGATAAGGCGATGGGGTTGCAACACACACCTATACTGTTAGATGCCACTAAATCTTACAAACGGATCAATGTAGAGTGAACTGTTTATTGGAATTGTGAAATAATGTTCCTGATCGCACCTCAGTCTCTCCACACTGCTGTGCTTCACTGGCATGATCTGTAACATATTCTGAAATATACGGGTACTGATGTGTTAATTGATGAAAGTGATACATTTTTCATTCATTTCCCCCTTCTGCGTTCAAAGTGGATTTTACTCTTAGCTGTGAATTTTCATTGCAGTTCTTTGTACCCTTTAGTCTTCAAGTGAATGTGTAACTGTAGATAAAAGGAGTGATGAATTATTGTTGAACACATTGCCGGACATCTGAAGGTTTGCTTTGACATCGTGATCAATGGGGCCTTTTCATCACACACTCATATCTGCCTGAGAGAAACTAGGCCAGTGACCACCTACCCATGGAGAAAATCATCCCGCATATGCATCTACCCACTTTTGATCTTGAACACTACTGTGTGTTTTGCCACGAGGGGAGAAGATTAAGTTAGATTGCTTTCTTCTTTTTGACCTGGATGATTTCATATAACGTGTTATGATCAGTAAAACAGAAATGTGAAGAAAGACAAATTCCTCCGTGCAGTTTTTGCATTTTCTCAACGCCACTCTCACATCTATCTGCTAAATGTGGAGCCAGCAGGTGGTTCGCTTCACTTCGTTAGCATCAAGACTGGAAACCAACTAACCTGGCTCTGTCCAGAGGTAACAAATTCTCCTTTAAAGCCCACTAATTAGCAAGTTATATCTTTTTTTTCCACACAAAAGTTGAAGAGTAAAAATGCCAATTAGCTATTTCACAGGGGTTTATGTGCAAGACTATTTCTTGGCCCGAACCGGTTGCCGGGGAACCAACAGAGATTCCAAGAAATTACTAACACAAGATCTAACATGTTAATTAGTGAGCTTCAGAGGTAGATTTTGTTACCTTTGGCAGAAGCATGCCAGCTTCGCCCCCCCTCTTTTCCTCATGCTCTGACTACATTTTTTACTTATCATCTAACTCTCATATGCCGCATTCCCAAATGTCAAGCTACTCATCCAGACGTCCTAAAAAACAAAAGACATCTTTCACGCTGGCAATTGTTTTTTTTGGTTTGTTTTTTTCAGACTCATAAGGCTTCATGCACTCATCCTCAACTGCCAATTGAAGGCTTCCTCGGTGAAACCATTAAATCACAGAGCAGTTACACACATCTGTGAATAGATTCTGCGACAGTAATGGCCATCATCGGGAAATCTTCCAATCCTCCTCTGTGTATGCAAGAGCTTTGAAGACCATGCTGCAATGAAGTTGTATGCATAATGCATGAACATTCTTTTGAACGCCATGCCGCGCAGTAATATTTTTGTCTTCCCTCTCTCCGCCTTTTCCACGCTCACGCCTTCCTGCCTCCCTGACTACTGTACCTCCTTATTCTAGTCAGTTTGTTACAGCCGCATCCATTGTGTCTTCATTTAATTCATTATTTCTATTGTGCTTTACTGGACCACCATTGAATTGCTGCCTTCGCCGGGGCGGTAAAGAGAGAAGGGACGGTACAATTTTGGGGAGAGACAAGTTGTAGCCAGGAAATGCCCTGTCAAGATAAGACTAGGCTTTTATGTATGCCTTGTGAAACAATATGCTTGTGTTCGCGCGTCTCTTTGTTCTTGTATACAATATCAGCAGGAGAAGACACACAGTGAGAATGCCTGTAGGTGTTTTCACATTTTATGTGATTTTTCAGCTGTGTCTTTTTGCTCTCCGTGCGCATTCTACCCTTAGTTATGATTTTAAGGATGAACACCTGCTTCCCCAAGCACCACCTCATCAGCTTGTGTTTACACATACTGTATGTGTGCCACCTCACAGATCACACAGCGTGCTATCCCCATGGTTTGCTAAATTCCGACAACAAGAAGGTAGATGAACTTAGATGCTCCACGCTTCCCTCGACGTGCCGTACACAACAGCGCACAGCGTGCAAACGAAGTGCAGGATGTCGGTTAATTATCCACGCTCGTGTCAGGGCACACACTGTCTTCCAAAAGCTCTCACACCGCCGGGCCCCGCTGATTCAAGGTGGCGAGTCGACATGTCTGGCTTATATAATATTCAAAACATGCCACCAATTTCTATCCCGTGTCTGTGTTTTTGTGAACTGTCCTCAACAGAACGTCTCCCACATCAACGAGATAGTGAAGCAGGTGCTGCTGATATTCCCGCATTTCTGTCTGGGCAGAGGGCTAATTGACATGGCCAAGAACCAAGCAATGGCCATCCTCTACAGCGGTTTTGGTAAGAGGCCACACTATCAGTCCACACTATCAGTCCACACTATCAGTCCACACTAAAACAGAAAAAAAAAATAAAAATCTTCATTTTAGTGATTCATTTTGTCAAATTCTAATATATTCTGATATATTCTATCTGTCAAGTGGGTGAGATGATAAACTTACAACAACTTGCAAATTTCTTGTCTCGAGAGACTATATTTTGATATCACAGCAGCAGTCTGCCTCATTTTAAGACACTATGTCGCTACATACATTTTTCAGTCATCCGATTCTACAATAGAGCTTTCGACGTGAATCTGAGCGTGAAGCTCGGCCCTTAAAGGTGGCCCCACGTGGAGTGTTCTTGTAAACAAGCAAAGTTTCTGTCTACACTCTTGTTTTTTTTTTCCACCGCGACACATTGGGGGATGTCACCATCAGGGAATGTGCATCAATATTCCATCATCGAGTCTCCTCTCATCCTGGCGTGAGTTTTACACTTGCATTTGCCAGACCTTGATCAGTTTCCTCAATTCAGTCAATTTCCTCAGTCACAGTGGTAAGTCCGTGATGATACATTAGGTGCAGCAGCCATTTATATAAATGATTTTTTTTCCTTTTCACCTCCTTTATAAACTCCTATATATAATGCATTAAAATACATATTGCATGAGCCAAGTGGTTTTATTCTGTTTTACCAGTGCAAAATGTCAGGGCTGTCATTTAGTCAATAGGGACAAATGCAACTTGACTGTTGCATATTTAGCATCCTTACAATGAAACATTTACAAAAATGTGTTTACTTATTCACTACTTATTTTGGTGCATTGCTGTGTTTCTTGGTGCACTAACAGCACCTGCATATGACTGAAATGCTGTGAAGATATTGGTAGGAAGGATTGTGTGCTTTACGTGGTTTCATCATAGCCCTCATAGGAAGTTATCATCCTCATGTCTGTGTGCTTAAGTTTCCTCCCACATGCCAAAGAAATTAAGCTTAGGTCACCTCTTGAAAGATCCCAAATGAAAAATACAAATTAAGAATTAAAAATATACACACGATAAGCTTTTATTATTTCCATGACTCCTAATCTTGTGAGACGAATATAAAAAAATACATGACCCTAAACATACTAACCCTCTAAATATCTTCACAATCCTTTAGATACCTTTGACACACAATGTAGCAAAGACAGGGTGAGGGGAGATGATTGCAATTAGCAATCGCATGACTAGACATCACAAAATCCTACAAATTGCTCCTTATAATAAAGCTGGTTTGTATTTCTAACAAAACTTCAGTGAGTATCAGTAAGTAAGTACATTCCCCTGTTATACTATTGTTTGACATGCACCTAATTTGTACTATTTCATGTACTGTTGGCTCTTTTAATCTAAAGGAAACAGTTTGGATGGACCATCTATAGGTTACAGTTGATTGTAATTGAACTTCAATCACCAATCAGACAAACCATATAACAGTCGAACTCTGAAGCCAGTTGAGAGAAGTGCGAGCCAGAAAAACCTCCAGTGTTGTTCTTTACTCTTCTTCCACTGAAGAAATACTCTCCGGTTGTGATAACTGATTCTAGCAGCGTTTACTAAGCTTCCACTATAGATGTTTTTCAAGCAAAAAGTCATTTCTTTCCTTGCACACACACACACCTAGCGTTACAACCACGGCCAGAGCTCATGCTGTAGCTGCCTGTGGTTTACTCAGATTATGCTGATTGGTCTTTAACCATCGTGCTCACACACATAGCTTGAATCCCGGGCAGGATGGATTCTCGTTTCATTTGCGATCACACAGTTCCAGCCCCCCTCCCAAGGTGACATTCCCTTTCCCCATGTGTGAGACCACTTAAACAGAACCCTTAAACAATATGTCTCTCTTCAAAGTTAGACTACACTAATTCATTCAAAATGCAAGTTCTATATCCCACCAAGTAAAAAAACTGTTGGACCAGTAACACAGCTCTCAAACGTCCACAAGAGCTCTTCTCTCTACATGTGTTAAATTTAGAGAGGAGAAAGGGAGATGAGGGGAACAGGGGTCATAGAGGTGGAGTCGGGGGATTGAGGAGGCCATCAAGAGGCAAAGAGGCACATGAAAGAGAAAGAGGAGTCTTATCTGTGGAGAGATGGTGCAGGAAATAGTGGTTTGAGGAATCATTTGCGGCGGTGGCGGAGAGTAGGAAGAGAAAAGCAATCACAACCTAAAAGGGCTAGCGTGGAGAGGGGCTATTTACCAGAGAATGAGACTGAAAGCGCTTTCGCTTTTCTTGTCTCCTTACTCTGCCCCCTCAGGCTCAAGGGTTTGTAGAAGCTGAGAGAGAGCGAGGGAGAGAAGGGGAGAATTGACAATGATTAGAGTGTCAGCGGTTTACTTACGTATTCATTAGCCAAAAGAGGCTCGAGCATGAGAAGTACAGGATATCAGTGATTTTCTCACATGACATAGGTGACAGCTATTTTTTTTATTCTTAAGGCTAAGTGGTGTTTTAAACTGCCGGCTTTCACCAATGAATATATCAGAAACACTTCAAAGAGCTGACAAATTCCAGCTCTGAACTAACTTTTGACAAAGATATATTTGGCTGGCCATGAAAGGAAACACACATCTGGTAATTCATTTTTGTTTTGACAACGTTTCTGCTAAATCATCCCCTGAGCTTGGAGATAAGGGCTGGAAGCTAACATGGAATGACACACAGTATTCAGGCACCTAATTGCTTACCTTTTTTTTTAACCTTTTTAAAGTTTTTTTTTATTTTATTTTCCTGACTTTTTTTTTTTTTTTACCAGGCGAAGACCGTTTCGAAGACCCACTCAGCTGGGATATGGTGGGAAAGAACCTGTGTGCCATGTCAATCCAGGGAACTGTCATGTTCGCCATCACAATCCTCATCCAGTACAAGTTCTTCTGCAAACCAAGGTAAAAATTGTGAATGAATTTAAAATTGTCCATCTTAAAGTGACCTTTCACTATGCAGTCAGGGTTTCTTGCTGTAGTAGGTCTTGTACATGTTTTCGATTAAGTTGCGTTGATCATCCAGTGTTTGTTTCAGTCAGATATTCCCTCCTATTCTCCCTCATTTAAATGAGAAATGTACTTCATATTCCTTTAATATAAAACATCTGTTGCACAATGAATGTGTTTTTTTGTTTTTTTGGAGTGTTTACTTACTCCAAAAGCGGGGTTGCCATGGAAACTAATGCTTGTGGCTTCTGCTACTTATGAAAATTGCCGAGATTGTTTCGCTGAGCTTGAACTTTGACCGAGATAATTTGTCATGCCGAGTTTATGTTAATTTTAATGAAGGGTGTTATGCCAACTGTGGTTGACTTGTGTCTGCCAGGCTCATTTCAGGGAAGTCATTATCTGCAGAGGAAGAGGATATCGATGTCGCTCGGGAGCGTGAGCGGGTCTATGAAGGCAAGGCCCACAAAGACCTTCTGAGGATCTGTGACCTCACTAAGGTACAGTACTGTGCAGTGCATTTATATCCAGCTAAAGCAAAACTCTGATTGTATGCATAGTGCGTGATCTGATTTTTCTTTTGGGTCCGACACTGATTGATCGCTTTATTTGTTTTCATCCCCTTCATTTTTTAATAAAATCTAAGATTGTTTTAAATAGTTTATGGCAACAAGCTATACAAGTCCAACACAGAGAGAGAGACAGCGTCTTCCCTCAGGCCATCAGGATGGTGAACTTTGTCCAGACCTCTATATATCCTGTCTTGTCTTCTGTGAATCTTTTGCCCTGCACTGTACGTTTGCTCTCAAGCAAGTACAAAACTTTGCATTTGTTTATGTTTTTTAGGTTCTAAAATATAAAAAAGAAAACTTTAATACACACTAGCCTGAAAGAAACAACACAGTGGAATTAACTTCTCCGGTCTAGTCTCATTTTCTTCTTTTCTGACTTTATGAAGTTATATTAAATTACAGTAATCCACTTCATGTATGAATGTGGATGTGTGTAGGTGGGTGGGAGGAGTTTTCTAACTATTTTTCCCCCCACTTGCACTTGCATTATTCATTCATTTCGGAAGGAAAATGGAAAAGATAGGTATCTCGCTTGCAGCTGTGAACACTGACGAACGTTATGTATAAGTGGGCATGAGAACCGGACATTTGCATTTGTAATGTCTGCGCTCCTGTATCGCTCCAGCCTTTCTCCTTCATGCAGTAGGTGAAGTCGAGCACACTGTGACGGTGCATGCCTCGACACCGCCGAGATTAACGCTTCATCCACTGGCAGATGTTCCCGCCCTGCAGGCGGCGCGGCAGCAGGAAGTGTCACCACAGCAGCCTGCTTTGCTGCTCCACTGCCAACAGCTGGACGATCTAAGAGCTTCTCTTGCTTCTTTACCAGCCTTCCTCACGTCTTTACTCCCTCGGTCTTCTCAGTCGCACTATACTTAGTCTTTCACTCACTGCTCACCGACACAGACGTTCGTAACACTCCCTGGGGTAATTACCGAAAAGGCGCCGGGTAAAACAGTTGGGTGGGTAATGTCTTGCAAATCATCTCACAAGGTGAAAAAGCATGGAGAGGGGTGTTTTTTTTTCAGCTTAAACTTTTTAATGCACTAAAAACTTGTGAAAACTTCACCTGCACTGTAAATACATTTATGATGTTAGATCTGACTAAGCGGCTTTGCTATAGACAAGCAGCCATTGTTCGTAAGCACCTTCATGGTTGACAATATTTCTCTGAGATGAGACACAGTGGCCCGTCACCACACAAAAACAGCAGCGCGATGGCAGAAGGCATCAGGATTCTTTCTGCGGTGCCCTCATTGACTCCCATCACAGCTGTGCCCCATCCATTTGGGGTGTAGATAACAAATTGATCAATGAGCGCATGGCTTCGGTGGCCATGCGCCACAGGCTGAGCCCTGTCATAAATCTAAGCATGCCTCTGAAGCGATCGACAGGCCATCAATCATGTGTCAAAATCCTGCTCCTCCCCTTCCTTTTCCTGCTGCTCTAAACAGGGGTGTTTTGCTATGCACCTGCTAGCCTCCACTTAGCTCCTGCATTAGTGTCGGCGCCGTAATCGATGGAGACCGTAATGGAAGTGTGTTCGTCTGTGAGCGTTTTTCCAGGCCCAGTGCTGTCAGTTTAACCTTCCAGTCACTCACTAAGTTGACAGAGAAAGTTTTAAAGAACCTTGTGACAGCTGTTTGAATTTAGGAGACTAATGAGTGATGAGTGGCACCTTGGCATACTACAAGTATGCTCATGTGTTAATATGCACTCTGGGCATATGAATGGTTCAGTTTGACAAGAGCTCCGTGTTGCATGGTTACAAAAAGCATGGCTTTGCCTACTAAAATAGCTTTACATATGTTATGCTAAAATATGTTCACAGCTTGGTTACTAACCTTTTTTTTTTTTTTTTTAGATGTTTGCAGTTTCTTTTCACAGAAACGTTGAAACATTTTTGTTTCTTTTCTTTTTTTTGTTTGTTTTTCACAATAAAATGTGTATTCTTTTGCGTTTTTAATATTTAATTTAGCTTCTCTTATTAAAAGTGACAACCCTTCTGTATTACTTTGGGCAATGATTCCTAACCAGGGGTGTTTCTGTGGTGAATTTGAAAAAAAAATAGATATTTTATGGTGTGGTAAAAAGGTTTTAAAAAAGTATATATTTACATATTTGTATGCAAAATTAAAAATACAAACAAAAAAACACATGAAAAGGATTAAAAATGAGTTTCAGGTGGATCTTGATACGCTGTCTTTATCATAATAATTAAAATAAACGACTATGTTACGGTAGGCCGTCTACACAGGTTTCCATTGTAACTTAAGCAAATACTGAAGAGTCATCATTAATAAATCAGTGCCAGTGTCGTGATTTATCAGGGGCTATAACATTCAGTGTTTGAACGTTGTGATTTCCCAACCTAAATCTATATTTCAGGTTTGCACAACCGCCGCCGTCACATTCTCTCGACTGTCTCATCTGATTAGACGTCAGCCCGCTTATCGCGACGGTTGCCGTGGTGCTCAAGTCAGAGGGGAGTCATTCTTTAATTGCCTCCCTCCTTACATGTGTCTGGTGCTTTGATGTGGCTTTAGCACTGAAAACTATCGCTAAAAAGTAGTATATGTAATCCAGGTTGATAAGTACTGAGTGCAGCTGCCAGATGGCACAGGAAGAATGGTGGATCTATGCAACTCTTTTATCTCTTTTATCGAAGGCTTTTGATGTGCCAACTGTGAAATAAACGCTATGTCATTGTTTGTCAGGCTTGAAGTGGCACCTCTAAATTTATACTTGCCCGGTAGCATTCTAGATGCTACCAGCAGCCGAATGATTCTTTTTCATGGTGGGTATTGATCTAGAGATTCTATATAGGAAATGTATCCGTCGTACCGAGAAACGTATGCTGTCACTTTCTCAGTTTTTAATGAACGCTGACTGTTTCAGACTGTGAAACTCGCACACAGGCATGTAAACACACACAGCAGCCTTTGAGAACTAAGTTTTTGACATACAGTAGTCACTTCTTTTTCTGAACTCAATGGGGCACAGTTGCTGTCCTTGATTTGGAATGCTAAATGTCTTTGCTGTGACACTCACCAGCAACAACAAAGGCCTTGTCTTGTCATACTAGAACAAGACAACGCTGCTTTCAAACCACTTTGAAAACATATCAAACCCTAACATGTTCTTGGATGTGGAAAAAACGCCTGCATGCACTAAATACTTCACTTTGTCAAATGTTTCCCTGCTGTTTTTAGATGGTAACACATCGTGTTCACTTCAAGTAGGGGGGTTTCTTTACCTCCTCTGGTGAGACTTTCAGATGACGCACCACTTGAATGCAAATGCGCATTGGATGAGGCCGGTCAGTGGGGGAGGGTGTGGATGCGGCATAGAAAGTTTACAAGTGAGATGTGTCGAACATCAACCACTTCCTCATTTCCAGTCTCGCCACACGATCTTCGCCGGATACTGACTCACAATCAGAAAGAGAGATGTTTCATTCTCTTCTTTGTCCCAAGAGATGAGATCCTGCATTTTAAGCTCTGGTAGAAACTTCATGGATGGCATGAACACTCCTGTGAAGAGTGAAATATCTTGACAACTGGCGACTGGATTGGCATGAAATTTGGTATAAATATCCACTGCTACCAAATGCTAAATCTTCATTAGTCGGTTCCGTAACTTTTCATGAAGCAACACCAACAGGTCAAAATCTCGTCCAAAACAGAATATCTCTAAAATCATGAATAATTTTGCCCTCATGGAGTGTTTTAGCTTCTTTCAGCTCTTTGTTTTGGTGTTTTGATTCACTCTTACTGCTCACTATCGTTTCCAGTAGCAACAGGCAACTGATTTTAGCAAAAGAAACAAAAAAAAAACTGTGATAAACCCAAATCCAACTACCTGGTGAATACATAAACATTGTTTAGCATTTAGAAGCCAATGAGGTAGATATCTCCCTCAGCAGATGGTGGAGACCAAAACAGAGCTAAAAGAAAGAGTTATTACCGGATTTCCATTCATCAAGCGACTCATGTGTATGATCCAGAATTCATATTCATGTGATAATATGTTAATGTTGCGTTTAAAGCTTGTTTCACTTTCCAAAAAGTGTCCAAACAATCATACATTATTATTATTATTACTTTAGCACAGCTGAGCCACTTGCGATAAGGACAGTAAGAAAGTTTTCTGTTGATTTCCAGTAGATAAAGAGCATCAGATCAATATGTAGATATTTAGGTTTGTTATCTTAGTGTACTATGTTTAATAGTTTTCATAAAGTAAAAGGTAAAGTTGGTGTCCGTACATGAAATACTGGGTGATTTGTGTGTGTGTTGAAGGTTACTGAGGGTACTGAAGTTGTACTCAAAGTGGAGACAGATATCCTCATGAATACTGTCACTGCAGTCAGAAATACTAATGTTCATGTCCTCTTCTTCTACCCCCCCGTGCAAGTGTCTAACTTTTTTTTTATACCTTCTCCCATCTGGCTCGCTCTAAATGTTGCAAATGATCCCTTCTTGTTAAAATTTGTTGCCTTCACTCTGTCTCTCTCCCTCCTTCTTTTTCCACCTGCTTCTTCCATCTCCACTCTTCCCTGCTGCTCCGGTCTATCGCTCCATATTTTCTCATGCTATCCCCTCTGCTATCTTTCTCACTGTCTGCTCCCCTCACCCCTCCCCTGCCTCCCCGCCTTCTCTCTCTCTCTCTCTCTCTCTCTTTCTCTCTCTTTTTCTCTGGCTGGCTGCTTGATTCATTTTATTGTCTACTCTCTGCAGGTATACTCTCGGAAGAGCACTCCTGCTGTGGACAGGCTATGTGTGGGCGTACCTGCCGCAGAGGTGAGCCAAATGCTGCTGAATCACACAAGCACCTTTTCAAGTCTGTTTGATTTTGTCCACATTAGAGGACTTTCTTGCATTTACACTTTGGTACAAAATCCACCCATTTGGGAGAAATGATTTTTGCTGTCTTTTGTCTGTGGAAACAACACTTGGGTATTAATTGACTAAATTATACACTTTCAACTAAAATTTTAATATGAATAATACATGCAAAATATCGACATGCGAGACCAGGGAGCAAGGAACAACAATTTTTTTAACATTTGTATTGATGTTTTGCTCCGGCTTTCTTTTTAGTGAGTCAAATCAAAATATCTTCCAAACGCAGCATAGAGCAAGGCGTTAGGAGGAACACTAATCTTCTTATCGGGCTTGTTTCCTGCCATTATGCTACTGCCAAGCATGTGAGCGCTGAAAACACACAGGCAGTAGAAGAGCATTGCTGGAGCAACGGAGTGTGTAAAGCAAAGGCATGAGGATCCAGTGATGTTTAGTTGAAAAGATTAACAGTAGGGAACTAAATGAACCGCAAACAACAAGAGTGAACTTTTGCACAGTTTTTGACAAAGAAACTTTTGGTGAGAAATCGATGTACTGTCAGTGTAAAGCCTCCTTAGTCATTATAACACACACACACTGTAGCCTGATTTAAGCGTAATCTCAAACACTGACAGGCGCTCGTGTTAGGTGGGCTTTTCCGGTGGTATCCATCCACTCTGCCACTGTTTACCCAAAGCCCAATGTAAATGCCAGCGGAATATTGCCATTCACGGGCGCTCTGCTGATCACACACACCGCATTTCCATGCATTATTTACATCAAGCTTAGCCTTCGTCTATGCAGTCACAAGCACAGGTCACAAACAAGCAGGGATCAATGAATGACAGAAATCAAATATTTATGCCGGAGCTAAAGCGCCCAAGGAGGGTCATGTGACCGGGGTTGGCTTCACAGAGACAACTTCCTGCCGCATGCCCTCCAGAGGGAAGTGAAATCAGCAGAAAAGACTGAGAAAGAATCGTGTTTGTTGTAGAAATTTACCGAGGTAGGAAGAAATGCTGTCGGGAATGCGTGCTGCGTGCCTGCCGTGTTGATTTAGCGTTCTTTGTTTTGTTTGTGCACAGAAAAACATCAATTTCTTATTACAGCTAAACACCGAAGCACTCATGCGTACTCTATAAACCGAGGCTTCAATTGTATGTAGTTAATAAATATTTACATGGTCTATAGATAAACTTCATTAAAGGGGTTAATGGGTATTTATTCAATAGAAAAGTCATCTACCTATGGAATATTCGAGATGTCACCCAGCGGATGTTTTCCAATGAGGCTTGTATCTACAGAACACTGTTTTTTTTCTAATGGAGGCCTCCCCATTGTCTTCATCAGTGTTTCGGGTTGCTGGGAATCAACGGGGCTGGGAAAACCACCACGTTCAAGATGCTGACAGGAGACATCCCAGTCTCCAGTGGAGAGGCCTTCGTAAATGGATACAGGTGAGCTGCTAACTCCCACTAGTGCACCGAGTAACTCATCATAATTAGCCACCCAAGATGGCTGCTCAGATGGGGATCGAGCTAAGGTGGAGGATTTTTTTTTTTTTTTTATAGCTCACACCCTCTCCTCAGCTTCCCTTGTTGTGTGTAACACAGCTTTCTATTTCTCTATCCCTCTTACTTCTCGGTGTGTTTTTTCTCTTATACATTCTGCCATCTCTGCCTTTTCAACTTGGGCTCTCTCATGTCTCCTCACTGCGATATTCTCAGAAATGCTGAGAGACTCTGCTCTCGCTTTTTCCTCCTGCCTCTTGCACATATTTCATTCCTTTTCACATCCTCAGCCTTGTACCTTGCACTGTTTTTTGTCTCCACCGTAGAGAATCAGTCATAAGGAATCTTTGTACATGCCAAAAAACAAAAAAGTACCTTGACACCAACAATATGAGACACGAGCGCTTGAGCGGAGAGAGGCTTGCTCTCCCTTATTTTTGGGAAACAAACAACGAGCACGCATGGCGAGCACGGCTGAGTGTTAGTTGGTTTTGCGTCACGCCGGTTGCTATAGGTGTTCATTTATACATCTGGTAACTGACTTTGTGTTCAACAAAGAAAGGGAGCTGAATAGACCAGGGCCCAACACAGCAGTGTTAATGTTGATTAATGTGGGTAACAAAGATCAAAGAAAAAAATCCCAGAGACCTTTAGGGGGGGAAACAAAAAACTGAAAAGAGAGAAAAACAGATGTGAGTACGCCCACACTTGTGTTTCCAGCTCATTACGCTTTGTGTGCATTGGCAGGAAAGATGATCAGCAGAAGAGGAGAAGCAGCATCTCTAAAATTGAAGGTTCTCTCCTGGCAGTCGTCTCGCTTATCAGCGGTTGTGTGCTCAACACATCCAGACAGAATACCCTGCAAATGCTAGCCTGCTCACACCCAGTACTGGTTCACTGTCTGTTCTCGCGGAAGACCAAAGAACAAACTGATTGCAGTGGATTACCTCGGACTGTGTTCAGGACCTTTTAAAACTATTTTCGTGTTTGGGAAATAGACTTATTTGCCTTCTTTCTAACAGTTGGAGGGAACGATCGATACATGCCTGTACACTAAATATGAAGCCACAGCCAGCCGGTGATTATCTAGTTTAGCATAAAGACAGCAAGCCTGCATCCACCCACCAGCACCTCTGAAACTCACTTATTAACATAATACAGCACATAATCCCTCTCAACGTTTATATATGGATCGAACATACACCGTGTAACATACGGCACAACATGTTAATTAGCAGGTTTTAAAGGTTCTGGTAGGGGATGAAAAAAATTTTACCCTTAGGCAAAGCCAGAATGTTTCCCTCTGCCTCCATTCCTTTTGCCAAGTATATAAGTCTTATGCTAAGATATCGGTATTTCTGAAAATGCCAAACATGCCACAGTGTATCAAAGCCACAGTTGTTTTCACCAAGTATTTCAAAATTGTATGGAGGCGTATGTGTCTTAGCTATTTGACTAGTGTAGTTACTAGGTTACAGAATCCCAAACAGACAACATTTATTCAGTCAAGCCAGTTGTATTTGGAACATTTCTTTCATGAACATTCCCATAAATGCAATATTATGGCAAGTTTAGGCTAGAGGATCATGGATGTCTTCTAGTTTGAGGGCAGTAAACTTGAAAAAAATGTTTACCCACAATGGTAAAGGTTAATTCTTAGTTCTGCGGGGTGGGGAGAGTTTTAAAAGGTTGAGTTACTTGAAAGCTGTGGTCGGCAACCTGAACCAGCCAAAGCCTATATAACCTACCGTTATCATAAACTTTTATAAAAAGCTAAAACAAAACATAATATTAAATCAGGAAAGCTTTCAGTTCACAGTGGCCTTGTTGACATCCAGCAGCCTCGAGACACATCAGATCACATTTAGACTCCCTCAGGCTGACAATTGCTCCGGAAAAATAACATATGAGGAGAATAAAAATTGGTCCAATACTTTCTTTTTAAACAACAAAGTAGAAGAAAAGAAGAAGAAAAGAAAATCAGCTGTAACATTTGTTGCCTGCAGAAAGTATGAATATTGTAGATTATGGAAAGGGCATGTCTGCATCCAGAATGGCTCGTGCAATTGTTTTATTTGCCTATAGGGGGCGTATGTTGGTATGCCTTGATCATGTATGCTTGGAAAAGATCAGATTTTGTTGTTTTTTTGTGTGTTTTGGGGACACTTTTGAAATCAGTACAGAATGTAAAATGAACCACTGTGCTGCTCTATATTAGTTTGGAAGTGTTTCAAAGGGAAACTAAGGCCTTGACTGGCTCAGCTTTGATTTTCTCTTTTTTCTAGATGAAATACAATAGGCCACATAAATGAAGTGTACACTTCTTGGCTCTTCTTATTCTATATTTGATATGTTTTGCAAAGCACTTAATGTAATCTTTGGATCTGTGAGCTCAAACTTTAATGGCATCCATTCTCAAATCTCTAATATCTTCTCTATTCCCAGCATACGAACAGAAATGAGGGACGTCCATCAAAACTTGGGTTATTGTCCCCAGTTTGACGCTATTGATGAGCTGCTGACTGGAAAAGAGCATCTGGAGTTTTACGCAAGGTTACGAGGGGTTCCAGAAGACGAGGTCACCATGGTAATCATTTCATCCTTTTGTTCTTTTTGTCCTTGCACATTTAAAAAGGTGTCGTTTCACCCATGGCTGTAAATCTAAGCATGAATAGCCGATGCAGATAAGTCGTCAAGCTTTTGTGATTGCACTATCAAAAAGGATGAAAAAAAAACTCCAATGTTCTACTACTTTAAGACATGTTTATCTCCTTTCAGAATGTTTTTATTGTGTTTTTACCATCAAAATACTTTTCAGCGAGAATGCATGTAGGGCAAGCTGAAGTACGTGTCGTGATAGATAACCTCAATGGGAGAAGCCATACATAATGAAAAATAGCCGGTGGTAGAAAAGCAGCAGCTGTGGGTTATGGCTCTACATTATTCACCATGCCCAGTAGTGAGGCCGGTCCTATGCGGCCTCCCTGCGCTACTCTTGCATCGCCCGCTTCTGCAATAGTAAGATCAAAAGAGGAAGAGGCTGGCGGCGACCATAGGCCTCAGACCTGGCGCCAGGGCTTTGATCTCTTAGCTGCGGTGTAAAGGGACCCAGTTCTGTACTGCTAGAATAACTCTTAATTTTATTGTGGCCCCTTTGTGATATGCCGTTTTATATGTGGGTGGTAATGCACAATTCAAATTTAGCCCTTGTGTAGTCATATTTGCATATTCAGTCAACAGGAACGTCCACGCGGATGTTCAAGAAATACGCTGCACCCTGCATTTTATTGTGACACCTACTGTAAACACGTTCCTTTAAGACATGGTGCACTTTGCTGATGTTCCTGATAGCCGGCGTTGACAAGACTTTTTTGTTTTAATAGCAAGGAGAACAGTAAAGTAGCTCAGCAGCCAGTGATTAAGGTCTAACAGTGATGCCAGCTGTCAAGCCTTGTCCTTGAAAACCACAGAGCATAAATACATTGAAAATCCAAGCCAAAAACACCATCCATCACGGAGAGAGAGAGAGTCTGATGACGGTGCTCATGTGAACACTCTTCTTGTCGCTGTAATGGGTTTCATCTCTTTGGATTTCTGTCTCCAAAAGGTGGCCGAGTGGGGGATCCAGAAGTTGGGCCTGGTCAAATATTCCAACAAGTCAGCAGGAACCTACAGCGGTGGGAACAAACGCAAACTTTCGACAGCGATAGCCCTGATCGGTTGTCCTCCTGTGATTTTCCTGGTGAGACACTGTGTTTATCTGTTATACACGGTGAAAAAATGACAGCCTGTTGTTTCATTAAGACTTAAGGGTGTAATACTTTAAATCAATATTGATGCTGTACAGATGTTTGGATTACAGCTAGATCAGTTTGTTTTTCCTCTTTACAAGCACACACAGACACAACTTTGGACTATAGTAGAAGATAGAGTGTAGAAATTTGGGGTAATGTATGCTCTGAAGAGTGAGGAGTAGGAAGTGATGTATTTCCCAGGGGTCATTCACTGGTCAAGTCCAATTTCTTCAGAAAAAAACGTAGAGCACACAGAACCGTGTTTGCACGTATTAAAATTCCCATTCATCAGGACTTAAAAAGGAGCACCAAAGCAGTTTCTCACTGATGGAAGATTAATAAAAGCATGACTCAGAATACGCCGCATCACATGCTTTCAATTAAGCGGCTCTCACGTGCATTAGGAAGTTGTGTTATTATGAGGGACAAACTTTAATGACCTTAAATCTGGCTGCGGTTCTCCCTGAGGGAGTTCACCAAAGTGTACATTTGCATTAAGAGTATTAGAATCTTTACTTGTTATCCCAAGTCCCAGCCACCACATCGCATGGTCTAATAAAGCAGAAACATTATATAGATACATTTTAATGTCAGTCCATGCAGTTTAATTTGTTGCCTGTAAACAGTAATAAATGCATTACTTATAGCAATCCATCAGATTATGCCGTTAATAACAATTTAATGAGTAATCAGTCAGATAATGAGTAATCCATAATAAATTACATTTACAGAGTAATCTTTCCAACTATTTCTGTTTTCTGGCTCAGTGCTTAGCCCATCGAGCTGCACTCTTCCAAACCTACTTATTTACTCGCCCGAGCCAGGCTAGCTTTCACTTTGAGGCAGTGGGATAATGTGTTGTCAGTGTCTGTGTCAGCTTCAGTATTGTGTGCTAGCCCAGAGAGTCCAGGCGGTCTTGAGGCGGTGCCACGTAGGGTTTGCACAGGGACACATTGGGCACGGT
This sequence comes from Larimichthys crocea, assembly GCF_000972845.2. Taxonomy (NCBI): domain Eukaryota; kingdom Metazoa; phylum Chordata; class Actinopteri; family Sciaenidae; genus Larimichthys; species Larimichthys crocea. Next base: position 9,291,299 of record NC_040013.1, read on the forward strand.
GATGGAAATACCCCTTGGGATTTGTATGACTGCGCTGCAAGTGAGGGAGAACCAGGCCTGGAACGAAACCAGCCAATGGACTGAGTACTGTCACTCTCTAATCATGCATGGACAGACTAGCCCTTAGGAAAAAGAAACAGCAGTCACTGAGACTGTGTGTGTATGTGTGTGTGTCATATGCTGGAAAGTGCTTCAGTATGTGTCTCTATTATATGTAAATGGGTATAATTAATAATCAGACGTTACCTCTTTATGCCTGTGTTTTTACATGTCACCTATATTTACATTTAGACTTAGTATAGCGTGTTTTATGTGCACATATGGGTAACAAATTAAGAGCAAAATTATCATAAACAGCTTTGGACACATCTCTTTGCCTTTATTGGACAGATGCAATAGCTTTCTTTCAAAAATCATTCTCTCTTTTGGTGTTTTGATGATGGCGTCGCTGACAGATCTGTCCAAAAAGATGTGATATAAGCGCTTTCTGTTGCTCATTACATTTCTCCTCTCATTAATTGAAATGTTTTTCCTTTTATTTGTCACCCATCTGGATGTCTGTTCACGCACACATCATTTATTTGTCACCCATCTGGATGTCTGTTCACGCACACATCATTGGACTATCTGTCAAAAGTAGATCTGTGCCATGAATAGTGAAAACCTTTGTTTTTTTAACTGATGAGTTGGAGTCTGATGGAGGTTACATTTATTGCAGGATGAGCCAACCACCGGGATGGACCCCAAAGCTCGGCGCTTTCTGTGGGACTGCATCCTTAGTATCATCAAAGAGGGACGCTCAGTCATTCTCACATCACACAGGTGCAGCACTCTTTATCTATTGACTTTCTCAGGTGGATTTACCCCCTAAGATGCCGTCCAAATATTTTGTTTTTCCACCGAGGGGGAAGCACGTCAGCCCGTAAATAATGAATGCGAGCCGTAAATATTGTAATTCCAATTGATTTAAGTTACACTTTAGTGTAAAGGTATTGTTTCCTGCGTGGCAGTTAATATTGGCTGCCACAAACACACTGGCTGCTATAAAGCTTTCATGAAGCATGAGGGCATATTGACTGACTGGCGCTTTTTTCCCACCATGAAAAGAGAATCTGTCAATATCAGTGCTGGAGTCTTTTCATTATCGAAGACTTCCTGCAGCAAAGTTAGTTTTCCCAACTTTTTATTCTGTACCACTGGCCGGTTTTGGACAAGCTTTTGAGTTAGAGAAAGAAAATTAAATGCCTCATTTTTTTGTGAAACTTAAAACTTGATGGCCCAAGTCGATACGGAACATTTAACAATGCACACGTCTATTCATTTCACCATTCCCCAAATTGCCTGGGTTTTTTGAATCATTTGTTCTGCCGGCCGTACGCGTGAATTATCTGTGCTGCTGTTTCCTTTGAAATACATTATTCTCATTACATGCGTTGTCTTCATGGAGAAATAAAAGCATTTGTTGTTTGTCCGAGGCGATGTGGCTGAGCTGCATCCAGTCGTCCATGGTCTGACCAGGTGGTTGAGTTTTGTTAAGTGGCAGATTCACCAGGTTTTTACAAAGTCATAATCCTAATTGCACCATTCCTCAGAAAGGCTTCACAGGTTTCGCCTCAACTACAAATGACTTCTGCTCCAGCCCAGCATCGAAAGAGAAAAAAAAAGGAGATAATGAGAACTACAGATGGTCCCTTCCTTTCCCTCTAATTACCAAATTTGTCGTCTATTTAAGGTGTCAAAGTAGACATGTAAAACTCTAACCCAAACTTTAACTGTAAATGAGAAGAAAAAGATTCAGTAAAACAGTTCTTTGTCTGCAAAATAAAGTGAAAAAGTAAAGTAAATTGATTGAGCTCTATCCTTTATTAAAAAAAGCAACTGATCAGTGTTTTCTTGTAGAATACAGCACTTTTTTTTTTCCAGTTGAATGAGAACAGGCATTATAAAAATTCACTGGAATGCCCCCATTATACCAAAGAGACCAATTTTTTTAAGATGTCTTTTATCTGGAAACCAAGTAACTCAAGCTTTATTGCTGCTTTTTCATTTATCCAGCATAATGCCCCCTTCTTTCTTTCAATAGCATGGAAGAATGTGAAGCACTGTGCACACGCATGGCCATCATGGTAAACGGTCGCTTCAAGTGTTTCGGGAGCATCCAGCATCTGAAGAACAGGTAAGGGTCTTTTTACCACCAAGTGTGTTAGCCCTTGAGTAGAAAAAAAAAAAAAAAGAAAAACCTTTGATGCGCCTTGAAATGAGATGAAAGAAAATCCCTGTCTCCCACTGAGCTCTTCTGTTATTTATACTGTATATATATAAATAACATAAGGCAATGTATATTGGCAATAAAAGAAAATTATTCAAGTTTTTCAAGGAAGAAAAGGAAATAATGCATAGTCTTCTTTTATCATTTTTACTGCGGCTAAGACAGACTATTTGAGATACACATGAACTCACAATTGTATTATTATTAAAGGAATAATTCAACATTTTGGTATATATGTGAACTTGCTCTTGTGCTAAGAGTTTGATGAGAAGCTTGCTATCTGTCCATTAAGTATAAGCCTACAGCCAGATGTTTTTTTTAACACTTTGATTTTGTGTGGATTAATCAAACTGGATATCATTTGTTAATACTAGTACTTTAGAGGTGATGGTAGCCCAAACAGATTTCCTCGAGCTTCATAGTGAATGTACAGATGTGCATGTATCCGCTGTAACAGTGTGGTGGCTCTGGTTGCCACCATCTTGGCAGTTCTACCTATGCCGCTCCGGGCTAATCTAAAAATGGTCAAAACCGCGGAGCGTGGGTAGACCTGGGGCGGGCTGAATGACGGCTGGTTGCTCAAACAAGCCATTAATATGATATGAACGGGTGAGTTTAATAGAAACATGTTTATTTCTGCTGTGAACAGCTCATGGAGATCGACTTCTTCTATAGTCAGCCTCAAATGGTTATTCGAGAAAGTTTGCGGCACTTCCACATTGGCTTTCCTTCACAGCCATCAAGTTATATACATGAGAATGTAAAAACAAATAGGTGTACAGTGTATATTCTATGTGGCCCATATATTTCGGTGCACTAAGCTGAAGATGTTCTCTTTAATGTCGACTCATCAACATGATTGTATTGATTTCACATGAAAAGATCCATATATGAAGCAAATGTGCGGAGCGTCATTTCTGTGGGCATCAGGTCAGCGCCCCCAGTCTTTCGCCATTATCTAATTCACATTTGTTTCTCTACAGACCGATAAATTTCCACCATCCTTGTCCTTATGCACACCGTTAATAGGCTTTGTACATATTTCTTAATGTGTTTTGTTACCTTTCCATGGCAGATATCCCCTGCCCTTAACTCTTAGCACTCTGGTCCACTCTCTGATATTCTTCTGACATTTCCCAAGGCCAGCACTTATGCCCTGAGCTCTGCGTGTATCAGTGAGGCCCATCCATTACCTTAGGTACAGTCTGGTGACATTATTACCACTCCATTGTGTGATCTTGTAAGAGGAAGGACATTCCACACACACACAAGAGCTAAACACGACAGGAATTTGTGGTGGCAATCGTTGGGTGGAGAGAAAGATCAATACACCTGGGATGAGGGGTGGAGCGGACCATTTTTAAAGTCGTGCAGGGGATTAGATGATGCGCATGGACCTGCAAGAAGGGGCCAACGATGTCAAGGGTATTTCACATCAAGAGCGTTAATGTCATATCATTGGCCAGAGGTAGATTGTAGCAAAAAAAAAGAGTGAGAACGAGGTATAGCTGAGAGGCGAAGGTCGCAAATGGGAGAGCGATGTCCCAATCAGTCCCTCCCAGATGTTAGCGTAATAGACAGATCCTCTGTGTCAATTACATCCTGTCTGTATGGGGACGAGCAGGGTGGTGTAAATAATTTATGAACCACGCAGGAGGTATAGGATAGGTAACATCCATAGGAACTGGAGGGGGGGGGCGTTGAGAAGCAGCAGACAAGGAAGGAAAGGGGGTTAACACATGTCCTACTTCACTCAACATGCTATCAGGTAAAAAGGGATCACACTTCACAAGACAGTCAAGTGAGGGGAAACCAGATAAGCATGACGTCTACACCGATTTTTGCGGCGCTTATTTTAGATCTCACACGGACGATTTACATGCCGCTGCAATGTTATCGCTCAGTTCTTGCCACGCAGTGAATAATTTCTAATTAAGCGTCCCTATCTTCGCCGCGCTTGGTGTAATTAATGTTTCATGAGGTGTGGGACCCTGTTAATGACTGAAAAGGCAATTAAGGACTGTCTTCTCTGTTTTCTTTTCTCGTCACTATCCCGCCACATGTTTGTGTTGCCATGTTGCTTCCACCCCCCTTCTCCACACTCACGCTCCCAACCCTGGTTTAGCATGTGATCTACCATCATTTAAGTTGTTGTGAGCCTCATCAATCCGGCCTGCCACGGTGAAACATTGAGCAATCCAGTATTTTGGGTTTGTCTCTACATCGTCGAGTCCCACGCAAGGAATGGAGGGGCTGATTCTCATAAATGCACAAGCTGTTGCCGGTTTGCAGATGGGAAGAGTTCCATCAAGACCGCAGGGGTTGAAATGGAGGGTGGAGAGGGTGGCGGTGGCATGGCAATAGAGGCAGGTGGTGTACGTCATTGTCACACGGTGCGAGCCGCTGACCTGCAAAGCTGGGGCTGCCACTCCCCCCCCCCTCCAACACCCGCACCCCCAACGTCTCCATCTCTTTCTCATCACAAGCCCCTGAAAGGAGTGCAGAATCTCACCGCGGGGGCAGCTCTCACATTTTGACCCCCCATCGCTCACCCTCCCATCGCCTTCACTCCTTCAAAAAAAAAACCTCTTGCCATATTACCCTTATTTATTCCTCCCTCTGCTACTCTCAGGTGGCAGGGCTTCCAACCCAGCCATCCAAGTGCTTGTTAGTGCTGCCCCCTTTAGTTCAGTGGTGACCCTGTCTTTATCACCGAGATGCCCTTCTGCTGCTTTAACAACCCTGTCTCTGCTTATCAATCATGCCCCAAATGAGCCAAAATAGCCCATTTAAACTACCACAGAGGTGGTCAGCATGTGAGAGGGGGGTTGAAAGATTTCATTTGGTCGATGGATTCTGAACAGGAGGGCGGCCATTTTAAAAAAACACCTTCATTACCCCCCCCCCCAACGGCCGTTAAAAACATCCTCCTTACCTGTCCTGTCATTGAGACCCTCAAATCAATCACACTTCTAGCTATTTATGAAAGGCAGATGGGGAAGGGGAAAAATAAATAACTAAAAAAAGAATTGCAAGAGGCTGTAAATAGTGCTTTAGTACAGCAGTGTGCTGTTATGAAAGCTCCCAGGTGTTAAGTAAACCCAAATGAAGTGGAGGAACCAATAAAAGCAGCTTCAAATCTCCCCTATAATCTTGTCAGTTAGGAAGGACACCCACTAGCCGATGCAGGATTTTTCACTGATTGATATCATTCATATCCCCTTCTTATGGAGTACCTGCAGTAAGCACACACCACAGTCTGCACAGTCTTACTTTCTCCTTGCTTAAAGCACGTCATGATATAAAAGTAGGGGGTAAAGTGCCTTTAATGCATTAAGGTAATGTGGTGTGGGCGCTGGAGAGTTTTTACAAGAGTGGTGTCTAAAAGTTTGGATCAATCCCCCTGAAGTTGACGGTGAGAAGTCCAATAAACTCCTACCCACTCAGACTGCGTCAGCTCTGCAGGTGTGCCATTAACTAAACAGTTTATGGCTTTTAAGTGCGTGTCACGCGCGGAGATGGATGACAAAATAATTCTCCTTGCGGTTTACAATGCATCAGCAACATAGGTGTAATTAAGAGTAGACAAGAACGTTGACAGACACAGATGGTGTACTGTATATGTACTATACGTATCTGAGAGCTGTCAGCTCAAAATATACTACTTTAGACGATCTTTACCCTGGATGCTTGGTGAGATTCTTAATTCATATGGGATTGTGGTTCTTGTACAGACATTAGTTTTATCATAGCTTGTTTTCTGTGCTTACAAGCAAGGCATCTACATTTTATCCTTCAAGGACTGCAGAAATTTCTCCACGGCTCTAGATTTTATTACGCCCGAGATGAGGTACTGTATGTTTGAATATCCTGCAATAATAAGTTTTACTGGCTAGATGATGGCCTTCATGTAAGATTAGATTTTGAATTATAATGCCAGGTGCAAACACGTACACGTAAATATGTCGTTGCATGCAGTAGTGTCACGACTAATCACTATTGCTAAGGACAGATTAAACTGTTTTATTTGAACACAATAATCTTAACTCAAGGTCCAATCACTACCTTTTATCTGGGGCTTTCAGCAACATGTCATGTTGGACCTTGAGTTAAGATTAAATTGGTAAACTACTACTGTATTTCCAAGGACATGAATGAACCTACAGTTACCCTGCGATGGTGTTATGTGTCTTACACTAAGTCAAAATCATGTCTAACAGCCCCCTTTCCTGTCGTTCTTTGATATAATTTATATGTTCCAAAAGATAAGAAAGCCATCATTCATACTAGACAAACTGAATCATTAAAAGCCTCAACTGATCTGTCATTTCACTGTCATTTCATTTGGTTAAAAGAATCAGAAACAGTTTCACATTTTTCCTCAATCAATTTTGCATCAAATATAACTTCTGAAGTAATAATGTAGGGGAAACCTTAAAATATATACCTGGTGACTATGATATATATATTTTTTTTTAATTTGTTTGTTTGCCCAAGTGGGCAATTCGTGAGTAGCAAAGATGCCCCTGAGCATCTTTGTGGTGACTGAGGTAGTAATGTTTGACGTGTGCGTCCAGCCACTTAGAATGTGCGTCTTGCAAGATCCAGGTGGAGCCTTGACCACGGACGACCAGGCCTCTCCCATGGGTGGAGCGGAAGTGGAAGTGGTGAGGGGGCTGCTGGGGCTGGTGATCCAGTGGTGCCTCATGATGATCTCCTATTATTCAAACAATGGTAGATTAACATAACAGAAGATATACAGACGAGTAATGTTAATCTCAGAGTTTTTAAGCTTGTTTTTCAAGCGTGTCAAAGCTGTTTTTACTGTTAGGCAGGCTAGTAAGAGCTAATAAGACATGAGGTCCCCTTAAAATAGGCATGTCCAAAGTCCAGCCTGGGGGCCAATCACAGCCAGATTTAATGCGGCCTTCAGCTTTGTTTTTAAAATATTTTATTATGGCCTGCTAAGATTGTTAGATACTGTATGGCTGGCAGATTTAGCTTTTTTGGTTGACATAATGAAGCATTTTAATGTGATAAACCTCTAAGGACATGGTGTTACGTACCTCTAGATGTAATACAAAATCCATCACAATCAGAAATTGTATATCACCTTCTCTTCAACTGGGGACAGACCCTGAGCCGAAATCCTGTGGCCCCGGTAGGTGACACTTGGTGCTTGGAAAATGCACTTACTGCTCTTCAGCCATAGCCCAGCATCTGCCATCCTCTTCAACACCTTGCCCAAGTTACTCAGATGCTCCTCCTCCGTTCCACCAGTGACCAAAATGTTATCCAAGTAGACACATGGGGAATGTTTTGGAGCAAATTGTCCATGGAGTGTTGAAAGATAGCCGGACTGGATGCAACGGCAAATAGCAGGCAGTTGTACCTGAACAACCCATTGTGGGTGTTGATGGTGATGGTACTGTTTTGATTCCTTGTCCAACAGCAGCTGCTGGTACGCATGACTCATGTCCACCTACAATTTGAGCTCCTTTCCATTTATCTGCCTCTCTCTTCTCCGGCTCTATGGCAAACCCGCAGGTGACCCTGGTGCCTGCGGATCTGCCGACTATCCCACAAGTCCACCATGAAGGACACCGGTCCCGTCTGGCGACAAATGACTCCGGCCAGCCAGGGTGGACCCTGGGAAAAGTCCTTGTTAAACACCCAGTCTCCAGGCTTAAAAAAACTCTTGGTCTCGCCTCCCTTCCTGCTCTTCTTCTCTTCTCTTCTCGCTCCGACGTCTGGGTGGAGCAGATCCAGATGAGATCTGGGCTTCCTCCCCATTAACATCTCTACAGGCGATAAGCCTTTCGTAGACCATCTGTCTGGCACAACAGTATATGGCAACCTGTGAGTAGCAAAGATGCCCCTGAGCTTCTCTATGGTGACTGAGCATAGTTGTGACGGTGCGTCCAGCCACTTAGAATGTGCACTCACCAGGAACATGTGACCAATAAATGGTCTTGCAAATACGGTGGAGCTTTCACTACCTTTTTGTACACTATTTGTTACTAATACGCTGAGAGGGTTAATACCCAGCGCTGTACTCTCTCGCCGATACTAGGCTTCACCATAGGGCGACGCCTCACAGGACAGGATAGCGTCCCTGTCCAGATCAAAGTGCACCAGCAGTTGATCAGTGTAACAGTTCTTTTACCTGCTGAAATGCTGTGTCTTGGGCTTGTTGCCATTTCCATGAGTCTTTGTGGAATGGCTAATAGAGGGGGGGCTAGTTCAGTGGAGAGGTCATTTAAGAATTGGCCATAATAATTCACAAAGCCCAAGACGAGTTCTGCCACATTCTTGGAACCTCCTCCACTGCCCTCCCCTCTTCCACAGGGGACAGACCCCTGAAGCAGGAAGCGACTCAAGCCCTGAGTCGCTTCCTGCTCATATCGTCATATTCATCATCGTCCTCTCTTGGCCTCCGCCTAGGTGTTTGAGGCAGTGGGCTAGAAGAGGGCGGTGACACTGGCTCCTCTGTGTCACTCTCAGTTTCCGAATCTGTGTCAGCGAATTCGTCCCACCACTGGAACTCATTGCTGCTGCTCTCTTCATCTGAGGATTCATCAGTCCTAATTCGCTTGCTTCTTGCCTCGTTGTCTTCGTCCTCCTCCTCCTCCTCCTCTCTTTGTCTCCGTTTAGGTGTTTGAGGCAGTGGCATAGGGGAGGGTGGTGACGCTGGCTGTTCTTCTTCTCGTCACTGTCGGTGTCATTTTCAGAGTCCGTGGCAGCGAATTCATCCCACCACTCGAATCCATTGTTGCTGTTCTCGTCCTCTTGAGGCAGGGGAATTTCCACCGGCTGGATGAGCGGGAGAATTTCCACCGGCTGGATGAGTGGGGGAATTTCCACCGGCTGGATGAGCGGGGGAATTTCCACCGGCTGGATGTCTTCGCCACCAGCGAGATCCATGCGTTGTCCATCTCCCAAGATTGGTCTGCGTCCAATACGGCGAGCGACTCTAATCTGGGGTCCGTCTCCCATGAGGGGATTATCTCTCATATGATAGGGTCCATCTCCCATGTGAGGTCCATATCCAATGGGGTGTTGGTCTCTCCTGCGGGGTCTGTCTCTCATGTTCTGTCTGTCCCCCTCCATTGTGACTAAAAAGATGTTTTTTTTGTTGCAGAAATAACAAAAGTTTCTGAACAGTTGTTTGCCTTGAAAGCAAATTCGTAGATACGTGTAGCAATGTACAGTAGCTCGAAGTGATCTTTGTACAGTATCTTCTAGTGCAGTGATCTTCTACAGTTCTTCGCTGTGATCGTGTGCACTATAGATCACAGTATATTATGTTAAATACTCTTAGCTCCACCCCTTAGAATGTTTGGTAGGTCACATGGGTGCTTTGAAGTTCAAAGGAATTTAGAATGTGTAGATTAAAGACAAAATTTGAATTTGAAAAAAAGAGGGTTAATACCCAGCGCTGTACACTCTCTGAAGCCATGGTTAGAATGCATTTCCATCTAGACCGATACTTATGGCTTACACCATAGGGCGACGCCTCACAGGACAGGATAGCGTCCCTGTCCAGATCAAAGTGCACCAGCAGTTGATCAGTGTAACAGTTCTTTTACGTGCTGAAATGCTGTGTCTTGGGCTTGTTGCCATTTCCATGAGTCTTTGTGGAATGGCTAATAGAGGGGGGGCTAGTTCAGTGGAGAGGTCATTTAAGAATTGGCCATAATAATTCACAAAGCCCAAGACGAGTTCTGCCACATTCTTGGAACCTCCTCCACTACCCTCCCCTCTACCACAGGGGACAGACCCCTGAAGCAGGAAGCGACTCAAGCCCTGAGTCGCTTCCTGCTCATATCGTCATATTCATCATCGTCCTCTCTTGGCCTCCGCCTAGGTGTTTGAGGCAGTGGGCTAGAAGAGGGCGGTGACACTGGCTCCTCTGTGTCACTCTCGGTTTCCGAATCTGTGTCAGCGAATTCGTCCCACCACGGAACTCATTGCGGCTGCTCTCTTCATCCGAGGATTCATCAGTCCTAATTCGCTTGCTTCTTGCCTCGTTGTCTTCGTCCTCCTCCTCCTCCTCCTCTCTTTGTCTCCGTTTAGGTGTTTGAGGCAGTGGCATAGGGGAGGGTGGTGACGCTGGCTGTTCTTCTTCTTCGTCACTGTCGGTGTCATTTTCAGAGTCCGTGGCAGCGAATTCATCCCACCAGGAATCCAAAAATAAGAAAGTAATAAAAAAAGTCAATTAAAAGCCACAGAAAAAAATTGTACAACTGTTTTTACAGGCTGTGTAGTACTCACACCCTCCCTTTAATGGTCCACTGTGTAGGATTTAGTGGCATGTAGCTATGAGGTTACAGATTGCCTCACCCTCCTTTCCCCTGCAGGTATTCTTCATTCTAAGGTAGACAAACTGATTATACACTGATGAAAACATACTTATAATTTTTTTTAATAATCCCCTTAAATCTTACGTACTGGAGCTTTTTAATGCTGCGTTATTAAATGGCTGTCTGTTCTAATCAAAAAGACTTTACGGTCTCTTATTTGACCTTTTTAAATAGATGCCTGAATGGAAAACCTCTCGTTTATCCAACCTTATGGGGCCATATGTTCCAGCAATATCTTTTTAAAAAAAAATATGTCCAACTCCACAGCAGAAGCAAATTTCCCCGTTCATGACAACTGTACCGAGTCTAATTCTCTTGTCTAACTCGCCTGTTCAAATCATATTGAAGCTTAAAGTTATGCATAGCTTTGCCGCTTTGATTGACAGGTAAGTGCAGACCACCTCAGGTGATCGACCTCTTTGCCAATTTTTAGATTAGCTGGGCAGAGGCAGGGGCTGCCAAGGCGATAGCCAGAGCCACCACAGTCACAGAGCTTCTTTAGTCTTAATTTGAAAATGTGAATGATCTACAGCCTCACCTTACATAAGTGTCAGAAAATGCTCATCACGATTTTTTAACCTGAAAGGTGACGCTTTCAGTTGTTTGGTCCAATCACGAGTCCGAAACCAAAAGATAATTAATTATTATCGTTTGTGTTGTGTGAATAATTATCATCCAGTCAGTCAAAGAAACTCCTTCCCAAAAACAAGGGTATGAATAATGATAATTAGGTAGTTATATGTTCCTTGTAAACATCTTGATTATAATCAAAATGAAATATGACTCTCAAACAGCATATTAGTTTGCGTACAAATACTCATCTACCATACAAAGTGCTGACATCAAAAGCCAAAGCTTGTGCACTGCTATTAAGGCTATTAGCTCCACAAATTAAAGGAGAAGTTTAAATAATTGAGCAGAGAAACATAACAAAGCAAACATTTCCATACAGGACTCAAGGGTGCAAGAAAGCATTCAGGTTTGAAGGATTTTAAAAAGAGACAGATATTCTGCACACAAGGACAAACTTTATTGGCTAAAGGCGCTCAGCAAATGGCTGTTTTGACCCAAACAATGATTAGTGCACCCACCTTTCAAACCGGATTTAACCCTTTAACGCATAAGATGGGTCAAAAGTGACCCGGCTGAGTTTAAATTTTCTATATCTTTGTAATAAGTTATTTTTATTACTCAGCACTCCATGAATTCCTCAATTAACTTGTTTATGTTCCTGACAAAACTTAATTTCATTTTTTTCATGAAAGCTTTTTAAGTAAAAATGCTTTTTTTGTCACTACCCCTTTAATGCGCAACATGGGTCAAAAATGACCCGCATTCATTTTCTATGGAATTTCACAGAAGGTGCTGTGTTTCTTAGCTATATTGTAAAAAATTATTTAATTCCTCATTTAATATTCCAACTTTCCATCACTTATTTAGTTTTTACCCCAACACTAATACTTATTTCTATTACTTTATGGTTACTCTTTGAATTACGAGACATTTTATGTAACTATACAATATTTGCACACATGGGTAAAAAATGACCTGCATTCATTCCCTATGTAATATTGTATCAGAAACAGAGTTTATTTGCAGTATTGTTTTAAAAAAAAGTGTATTTATTTATTCATTTAATATTCCAATAATTCTATTTTTGAATGATGATACTTAAAACATTAAAACAGTATAAAACAATACAGTGAGTGTAACTGACACTGTAAACCTGTAAATATTGAACAGTTACAGCTACTGAAGTGAGCCACTATCAAACTGCAGTGGTATAAAACTACATAAACTGAATAAAACAAGTATAACAGCATATTACCATGAGCACAGGCAAGTATAGGCCTACATTGAGACAGCTATCTCAGTTATTGCATGAGAGACTTTTCTGTCTCCATTCTCCTCCTCATGTAAGGCATGATCAGCTCCTTAGCCTCCTTGATGAAGAGGCGTTGGGCATTTGGCACACCACCCATATAATCAGAGTGATGTGAAGTAAAAATGGTGAAGGCATTCAGAGCGCCAACATAAACCATATTTTGCCAGAGCACCATAGGCCACCTCCTTGTTTGCCACTTCGACGTGTATGTGTGGACCATTCGGTCCATGAGATCCACACCTCCTTTCGTTTTGTTGTAATATTGTATGATCTCTGGCTTCTTCTTCATGTTGTCATCCACTGCTGTGTCGTTGTGCATGGTACTGAGAAGGACAACAGCTTTGTTCGTCTTTGGGACATAGCTCACCATAGACATCTCTCCACAGAATCCAAAGAAGGAACTGTAACGCTCCCTGGAGACTTACATGTGGTTTTGCAGAAGTTCTGAAGTTCTGATTCCTTCTTAAATATGTAACAGGTCAACAGATGTCCGCAGTATATGTATTCCTGACTGGAAACACTTGCAAATATTATAGTACCTAATGCGGGACACTTTAGACCCATGTCTGCAAATTAGTGGAGGAATTCCAAATCTATGCTTATTCATAAGATACAAAAGTAAAAATAAAAAACAACAGTTTCTGTGCAGGAAGGAGTTCCAAAATTGTTTCTTTGTAAATTATTATGAGCTTAAATGTATTGATTTTAGATGTTGTAAGAGAAAAAACCACACCAATGCTTAGAATTCCATTGGAAATGAATGCGGGTCACTTTTGACCCATGTTGCGCGTTAGAGGGGGTTTCAATAGCTTGCGCATTTAAGGGTTAACATAACTCTCTCTTTTTTTTTTAAACAAAATGTACATAAAATTAACGCCTCGTTTACCCCATAGTAATACCAGCACAATTTACTCACCAGAGTCTCAATCACCACACACAATTTCACAACCTCCAGCACAACTCAGGTCGCACGGCTCTCAATTCAGTCATCAGCCCGGGGCTCTCTCTTTCGTCCACCCTGCAGGACACACGGTCCCACAGCAACAACAACAAAAAAAAAAGTCTTGCTCTCCACTCCGATAAAAATATTAAAGGCGTCCCAATATATTGCTCTCTTGCTCAGAAAACGACAAAGTGCGTAGAAAAAAAAAAAGGTTAGCATGTAGCTCGTAGCGAAAAAACGCTAGCATGTAGCTTGTGGCTGCTTTGACGTTGGTCCGCCAGGAGAGAGAGTGAACTCCTCATGTCACCTAAATCTACTTTTCTAGAAAGGCATATTCATCACATTTGAGATGAAACAAAATACTTTTTTTGCAGATCTAAATAAACATGTTTACATCATTTATTTCTTTATCTATTTATTTGCATATTTAAGATTTTAACCCTAAATATTATTTATTTCTTCTAGGTAAGATCATTTTAAATCAACCTTATTTATTTATTTATTTATCTGTCACATTAAAATATGAACTTATCTATTTACAGTCGTCCCTCGCTATATCGCGGTTCACTTTTCGCGGACTCGCTGTTTCGCGGATTTTTATCAGTGTAATTTTGCATGCTTTTTTTTTACAGCGTACTGTACAGTATGAGCGCGCATTGTGTTCTGCGTCCTAAATTGGCTAAGGGAGAACCGCACTGCGTCCTGATTAAGGAAGTACTGTACAAAATGCATGTAAAAAGGTGTATAAAAGTGTGTGGTTAGGGGTTTTAGGCCCTAAAACATGTATAATAATTGTAAAACTTACTTCGCGGATTTTGTTTATTGCGGGCTATTTTTAGAACGTATCCCCCGCGATAAACGAGGGACCACTGTATTTCACCAATAACTGAGATGACCTGGACTACTTAGAGAAAGGCCTGGTAACCTGGGTTACAGAAGACATGGTAGCAAACATAGATATGTTTTATAATTAATCTAAAAAAACACTTTGTATTTGTTTTGCATGTAAATGATGCTTTAGTTGCCTCCCTTCATTGCAAAACTACTTTTCTGGACAAAGATCACTTATTCATTCATCTATCCCTCTGTCTTTGCACTGCCCGTGGAGCCTCTGCCCAGAGCTCTGTTAGCTCCCCCTCCAGGAACTAAGGAAGTTTTTTTGGATGACTTCCTGCCTGATCAAAGCACCAGACCACCCAAGTCACACTGTGACCTCTTGCCCCGCGTCCGCTTTCCCCCCCGTGGACACAGATACAAGGTTTGGCAGTGGTGAGGGTGACCTTTCTAGACTCCCTCAGATGAAGGAAGGCGGCAGAATTATTTTCTGCCTGTCATGCCCTTATCTGTGTCTGGCTGTTGTTTGTTTTAAATTACATGGAAGAACGACTTTCCAGCGGACCAGGGTGGAGGAGAGGATTGCGGCAGAATAATGAAAAAGAAGAAGCAGCGCAGACATTACAGTGTCTCTGTCATGCTGCGTTGAGCCGCCGTATCATATCTCTAATGTAAAATATTATGAAAGGATTAGCTGTGAAAATGTGTTGCAGTCATGACTCGAAACATAATCCATTCATTATTTTCTCTGAGGCTGTATCAACCCCAAATTTCCAAGATCTTGCTTTTTAGCTTTTAAATCACCCATCACCGGTTAAAAGCGAATTGATTGTATGGGACGTTCCACGCTATTGTTATGAACATGTAATGTAGAGGAGGTGCTGTTTAAACATATCCGAGCCTACGTTTCCCTACACAGGCAGAGTTTATTCAAGGGGAGCCAAGATCCACAGTGTATCAGAGATGAAAGAACTTGTTTTGTTGTGAATACAGAGGCAGAGAAAAATGATGAATATGAAAGAAAGATATTTTTTCCCAAAGTGCTGCCTGAAGCTCCTGTGTGGCTGCAGAAAGGAAATAAGAATAAGGTGGGCAGGGGGAGAGAATGAGGGGAAGCTAATTGATAAGTCCTTTTACTGTCACTGACAAGCAGCATTTCATTACCCACATACGCCCCAAACCCTTTTAGCCAAACCTTTTCACCACATTGCTTCCTGGCCTTATTGGATTTTTGCACAAAAAAAAATGTTTTTGCATCTTGGCCCAGCTTGGCAGTTCTTGGACAAAGCACATTTCCTGAGCCGGCAGCTATAATAAACACAAAGAGATTATGGTCAGCCTTGATTGGATGATGAATTAAGCTTGATGTGTGAGGGGCTGTCTGTGATGTTGTGGCGGTCGTGTCTGATTACAGACTGTGTTGTCTGTTGCATCTTGTAAAAATCATCCAAAATCATGCGGCTTTCTGGAGTTATGACTGCACTTAGCATAAAATGTGTGCTTTACTCATGGATAATGGTGCTGCGTGTGCAAATAAAAGCAGATTTGCATTTTTAAAGAGACAGACAGAGACACCTCATACAGGTATTATGTCTTTTCATTTGAGCCAAACAGCTCATATATACTGTAGCATGTTGTGACATTTCATACTTATTATTATATATTAACAGTACAGCCACAGTGATAACATTTGACATAATGTAATTGGACTGAGGACATGGACAAGATAAATGTGCATATGTTTTCACACAAAGTTTAAGTTTTAAGCACCCAGCTTTATTTATTAAGGAACACAGAAAAAATGTTACATTAACAAGTGTTCAATAACAAGTATCAAGTCCTACTATTATATTCAATTTATGCCTGATTTCATTGGCACATATGAATCATAGTCACAATTGAATGTAGCCATGAAGGAAAAAAGGAAATGAAAGAGTTTTTAATATTAACTGAAGGGACAAGGACAAAGCTGTGCTGCTATGGTTTAATTTGTTTTGTGGGATGACAGCAGAGTAGTTGTTAAGACCTCTGTTCTTTTGATGATCATTATGAACCAGCTCTTGCTTCGCACTTTGAGCTAATGAAATCCTGCGCACTAGAAGAAGGAACAGTATTTCATAGGCAGGGTGAGCAGGGCTCAGGTCAGTATAATAGGAGTATAATTTGGTACGGTTGAAGGGCTGTCTAAAGGGCAATTTCTTAATTAAGCGCTAACATGCTGATACTTGCAAGGCACCCATAGTTGTATCCACATGATATGTACTACATAATTTTTCCTTTTTTTTTTTTTTTTTCATGGGGGTGCTTTTGATCACCTGCGGTGTGAAGCTTCTGAGGAGATCACAGTGCAGGCACAGTTCTCAGATCTTCCCGATTCAGATGTGGTTGTGACTGGATAACGGCAGTCATTGCCGTACATTGCCTTGTTTTGTTATCTTTGCAGCCAATTTAAATGTGTGCACAGTTATACAGTGCTATTTTTGTTGTGAACAGTTCCTTCATCGTGGTATCACACCGCAATGTTAACAAACACCACAGCAACTCTTCTCAGTTTCCTCACCTCACCTGCTTTGGCACCGCCGGTTGTAGATCATGGAGACAGAAGTCATGGGGTTATGGTTATAATGATGTCACAGGTGATTGGTTTGGATGCCAACCCCTGCAGATTTCTGTGAATATTCTTTTGGCATCCAAACACAAGATGTATTGGAGCTTGTCCAATCATAATGCAAGAGAAATTCCAGTGAAGGAGGAGGATCTGATTCTAAAAGCCCATTCCTAATGGGATGATTATTATTAAATAAGCATTCCTACATACAATTTATGCAAAGCTCTATTATTCTTGCACCGTGTGTTTTAACTAAAGGGACACTGCCACCCATGGAGTCCATTCAATGCGCATCTCAACACCAGCACATCATATCTGGCTCCCTTTGGGATCATGAAGGCCTGCAGTTTATTCACCATATCTCTAATTGCCACTAAGGGAGCCGCTGACTCTCGTTGCATGTAACTCTGCACTAGCCCACGATGGACATTTCCATGAGTAAATCCAACATTAGGGAATTAATTAGGCAGAAAACAATGGGTCATAAGAGTGCTAACGACAGAATAACAAGGCACGGAGTCTTCTGTGGTGCTCACCAGACGTAACATACAACCGGGAAGATGCAGAATGCTAATTAACTTCGGAGCATTGCTGTGGCCCACTTACATTTCTGACAATATTTTATGTCATATTATAAGGTTTTACCAGGAGAGCATGTTTACGGATTTTACAAAACACTGACTGTTCAACAACACAAGCACATTACATGAACTCTGTATTACATTTCACATACTACAAAGATGTTACTTAGAGCAATGTTCAGATTGTTAAAGCAGAAATAAGTGATTTATTTATTTTTTGCCTGCGGATCAAGCTGTAAACACAACATAAACACATCATAACCTTATCATTGTTAGCCAAAGGTTCACGCATCCAGCAGACATTGTGCAACATTCACATTAATCAGCTGTAAATCTAATTTTCGCTCTCTCTCTCTTCGAGCTCTGTTGATCTCCATCGACTTTTGCTGCTGTATGCTCCAATATGTTCACCAGCCTAGCAGCCAATATTGTGTGCTGGGCAGGTTCCATGTAGTGGGGTTAATCAGGTTGGAAACAGCTGCCTCTGGCTAGAAACATGCTTGATGAGAACATTAAGACTGAACCAAAACGGTAAAGTAAATCCAGAACAATAAGCTACTCTTTAGAGATTAAACACTTCGTAGAGCTGAGGCGATCTGCACAGTTAGGTGGTTTTATATTACTAGAGCTGAGGCGATCTGCACAGTTAGGTGGTTTTATATTACACAAAGTCATTTGATCCATTGTAAATATATAGAAATCTTTATTATTGGAGCTTTAAAACAGAACTTTATACATTTCCATTGGTCGCCTCTATAGCCTTCGACAACAGCAATCTTATTGGATATTATTTATCTAACTCCCATGGATGTAGCAACCTTACTTTGGCATTTTACATCTACTTCTGTTTCGTGATGATACAAAGACAATAAATAAATATTGGTTGTCAGATAAAGTGGCTAGTGTGCCTAAAAAAAATAACGTTACTCATCCAAAACAAAATATAATCCTCTTTTTTTTTTGCCTTTAGTTGCTTCAGCCATGCGAAGGCTTCGTGACTAATATCCACTCTTGTCTAAAAGTAATTGCTGTCCCATGTCTTTTGGCATTTTTGCTCGAGTGAAATTGATCTTTCACATTTGCTGCAGAAGACTGTGTTGAAACCTGCAATTACTTCACAAAGTTTCGCCATCAGCCAGCAAACTTTATTGTACGGCTGTCTAAGTCAAGCTACTTTTGCTCTCAGCTGCTCGTGACTCACCTGCTCCTCCAGTTCACCACATCCAAGATGACTGAAACGGTGGGAAATATGAGACCAATTATATTTTGTCATCTCTGTTGCTTCCTGACTTGTCTCTATCTTCCAGGACACCAACCTATTATCCAGCACACTATGCTATGACCACAGGAGAAAGGAAAAAGTTCGTTATTTAGATGTTAGTTTTCTATTTTTTTCATTTTTATTCTTGTTTCTAGATTTGGTGATGGCTACACAGTGATTGTGAGGGTTGGTGGCTCTCCTCCAGCATTGAAACCAGTTGAAGACTTTGTCCAGCAGACCTTCCCAGGAAGCGTCCTGAAGGAGAAGCATCACAACACGCTGCAGTATCAGCTCCCACGCACACAGGGGGCTTTGGCCAACATCTTCGGCCAGTTCACCAGCCACCAGCAGAGGCTCAGTGTGGAAGACTACTCCGTGTCCCAGACTACTCTGGATCAGGTAAGACACCCCTGATTGCATGAAGAAACCACAATCACAAATGATACAGGAATAAAATGTGCGAGCATTATTCAGTGTATAGTGAGTCATACATCATTCACCCTCAACTGACATGTCAGGGAAAGGATGATAGACAGCACTTTGAGGCATGTCATATTCAGGGTATAATAAGATGTATTTCTAGATATTATGAAGAAATTGCAGCTCCAGTCCTATGGTACTTTATCAGTCTCATTCAACATCAATCAATCAACATCTGTAACTCTTTTAATGTATTTCAACTTTTTGTTTTTCATTTTAGACATTTAAGTTTTGCGGACAACTTTCACATGAAACTTCAGATCTTTTTTTTTTTTTATCTAATCCCTCACATTGCTCTTAACACAGCTATCTGTAGCTGATTATTGAATTTAATTCTCTCTGCCACAAGCGCACTGAAAGAGGTGAATACACTGTCCAATGTCTACTCAAGATTCCTTTGTATCGTTCTCCAAGGAAAAGCTGAAAAGAAATCAGCTCAAACCTCTTTCTGCCCGCACTACATTTATTCCAATCTCAATCTTTTATCTCGACCATCAGAAATTGTGGCAATATATTTGCAAAACAGGAAAGAAGAAAAACTGCTTACAGACACGAGTTTACCCACAGACAGCCCATGTGCTTTGTGCACATGCTTTGCCCACTTGTGACTATGCACTGGGAAAACACACACACACACACACACACAATGTGTGAAACATTCCCCATGTGCCTTGGGGTATTTGTAGTCTAAATTCTGGAAACTTGATTATTTTCAAAGGTTCGTCAATGCTGGAGTTCCTCTGAATCGATTTAGAAAAAGCGATTCTGTATTTTGACACAGAAAAGTGGAGCAGAGCATCAAAGCGGATTTAATAATCCTTTGTGTGATTATTCTTGAGGGCATAACATCAGTTTTAACTGGTTTTCAGCTTGTACAGGAGCAGAGGATGCACAATTTCACCCTGAATTTAAAAATTTAGGCTGACTGCAGAGTACCCAGGGGCCATGTTCTATTGTCCTACTGTAATTCTGTGGAGTGCCAGTTCAGTTTAACAGATTATTAGGTCATCAGTCAATGCATTCAGCATTTTAAGTGCTCTCAGTTAATGCTAGCCGGTGCAGTCCAGGATAAGATTTAAAGATCTATCACTGCCGACACATTGTCCTTTCCCATTTAGGCTGTCAGACTGACCAATGAGGACTAAACTGAGTTTGTGTAGCCAAGATAGTTCAGCCGCCAGGTCCCAGTATTGATCACGAATCTATATATATATATATATGAAAAGCTCCTTCAGGCAGTGCCTTTTTATTCCATCCCAAGTGCACTGGCAAGACCCCCTGATTGGTGAGATAAAGTCAGCCCTGCATGTTACGGACTGGCTTCACCTTGTGTTTTCCAAATGGCCTCAGGGACCTGATGCAATCAGGCACTCACAGAGTGCGAGTGTGAGTGTGTGTCTGGTCTTGCAAGCTCACCATTAGCTCAGCCGCAGATGACCAGGTGGGAGGTGAGCATGACCTCTGAGTGCTTCAAAAGAGAGGTCATCGGTCCAAGTGGAGTGGACTGATGATCCAGCCATAGATGTGAACGAGTGAGTGACTAAGTGGAGCTGCCTGTGGATTGATTTGTACGGTGGCACTGTTGTATTTAAATCAAATAATGTGATATAGAGAATACTACAGGGATGTTAAGCATTTCATTATCAACATGATCCCCTTGTGGATAACCCCTAATTCAACATAAAACCATCTTTCACAGCATTATTTAAGTGAAATATGCCCCTTCAGGGGGCAATTATCCTACCGCTATGACAGGAAAGTAATGCTTTAACAAAGTGTAGTTCGGAGTTAAATTTGGCTTCACACATCTAGTTTAGTCTTGAGAAATTCCTGTTTTAACTTTTTCGTCAACAACATTCTTCACTGGTCAGTATTTACCAGATCATAGGCAGAAAATAAATCATACTTTGACCAGGAGGTCAGAGTATTAAAACACAGAAGGGAGGACCGTAGAACCTGTTGAGATCCAGACTGTCACCTTTCAGCTGGTGATTTATAGAGACGCGTCTTGACCTATAGTATAACACCAGACTTGCACTACAATTAATATTGATCCACACAGCCTGGAGCTCAGGCGTTAACGCTGATGGCCGAGACAGTGCACAGCAGATGGAGCATTTGAAAGCAAAGTGTGACTTTCTAAACTGTCTTTTAGGAGCGGATTGTGTGGTAGGAATGCAAAATGTTTGCTACTATGTGTGTGGACATCAGTCTACATTACACCATGTCACTACTGCGCCACTAAAGCAGCCGACCTTTCGCTTCATTCTTACATTTTCCTGTTTTGTTGCTGTATATTTAATTTAAATGTTCTGTTCTGTTTGAATACCTTGTCACACATCAGAAGCCAACATGCTCTAACATACTGTGACTATTGTATAGGTAATTGCATTCCATCCTATTACCTCTACATTATAGAAAAATAAGTCACAGCTCTGCCATAGTCCAAGTAAAATGAATTATAAAAATACAATTTAAAGTCTGAGATTTCTTTCAAAATACATTAAATATGTTGGAAAATAGTTGCTGAAAACATGTGAAAAGACTTTGAATGATATAGTACTGAAATGTGGAGTTAGAGTTAAAACAGTTTTTCACCAGTTTTCAGTTCAGGATTTTGTGGGCAGTCCTTAAAGGGTGGCTCGATGACACGCTGAGGCCACCCTGACCATACCCCTAAACATCTAATTCCAATTTTGACACCCAATTTCATAAACATGTCGATATTTTTAATCATTCAAATTTGGCTGTGTGGTTAATAACACTTCCTTCTTGGTCTAACAAACTCAGGACACATATTGGATTCTTGCTTTACATGGACTTTAAGGGTAAATAATATTATGTTTTAGGGTCTTTTAGCTAATTGTTTACAGGCTGCAACTTTTTTTTTTTACTGTTTTGGTTCACTCCCAGCACTAACTCCCTTTGGAGTTTGTGGAGACAAAAACAATTACTGTCAAAGGAGAGTAAATATTGGACTTAGATTTGCCAAGCGCCCTGGCACACGACTCCAAATGATTTTGTTGCTTTATATTTGCATGTAAAGAGGCTAAAATGACCCAAAATTCAATTATTGCACATTTAAATTACACATTATAATAATTTTCATAACTAATAAGTGATGCCCAATGACACAGACCATGTACTGATGTTTTGTAACGTTAACTTTGCTATAAAGAACGGTTACTATTACATGGGTTTGTTTTCCATGTTAGTCTTTTGTGCTCCACTAAAGCACATTTCAAAGTCAAGTCTGGTATCATGGCATGAACATATGGGAGACATGTATGTAAAAATAGCCATTTTACGTTCTGCAAGGACTCCTTTGATATACACAAGGTTAATTGGGTGATTCACGTCCTTCCCTGACTCTGTTCTGCCTCAACAGGCTTCAAATAAACACCCAAATTTACCCTCTGTAATGTAATTAATGCCTGTATCCATCTGTTATTAAGAAAATGCCACTCAACAGCACTGGTGCATGACGTTCAGGTCATGAATGGTTGGCTAAATACAGAAAGTGTGTATTGTGAGGAAAGTCACATCACAGAGGAGGGGATGGATTTTCCGTGGTCATCTCAGTCAGGAAAGCTGTCAACTGCACTACTAAAGCACTTTTTTTATCCTACTAGGATTCTTACAGAAACTTAAATACCAACAGTACTAGTAAATTCTATTGCAAAAGTATACAGCCTTGACTATGAATATGAAATGCTGTGCAAGCCTCAGCACATCAAGCCAATATCAGCCAGTGGCAGGGTCAGAGGCCGAGAGAGATGGACGGAGTGTGTATTTGTTGCGACTGTCATTCTTATTCTCTTATTCATTCTGCCCCGAAAAGATGCCTAGACAAGTGTGACCTTGATACACACTGCTGATGGTCTGACTTCACACACACAGAAGCATACTTTAGCCTCGGGCATTCTGCAGGCATAGCCTGCTCCTCAGTTACAAGATAGTCTGCTGTTTTGCTTTTTGTACACCCAACTAGCCACCAGCTCCAAGAGCTATGAGGTCAGGAAGTTTTACATGTAGGTACCAAATTCCAATAAAATTCTAAATGTTATTTTGTTGACTAATATTTGTTGCTTATGCTTTTATTTTAATATATGATGTAGCAAACCTCTGTTTTAAGTGAATAAACTCTTACTGGAAGCCTAACAGTTTGATTCCATGAAACCAGGTTAAAACAGTTTGACTTCTTTGTTAAAACCATGTGAAACAGCGAAATATCTGACCACTCATTACTACCGCTGATTCGCCCTCAAGCAAGGCATTTAACCCCAAACTTGCTTCTGCTGTTCAGTTGCCGTGAAGCCAGCAAATTACAGCGAGACTGTGTTAGTACTGGATTCCTTCCAAGAGTTACTTTAGAGCAGAGTTTTCCAGGAAACTAGTATTTATTGTCAGTAAACATATACTGGATAAATAAATAAAAACTTAGGAAACATGAGCTGGAATAATATTGTTGGTTTTCTCAGCAGCTTAAACCATTAAATA
The DNA here is from genome assembly GCF_000972845.2 of Larimichthys crocea. Taxonomy (NCBI): domain Eukaryota; kingdom Metazoa; phylum Chordata; class Actinopteri; family Sciaenidae; genus Larimichthys; species Larimichthys crocea. Next base: position 9,315,023 of record NC_040013.1, read on the forward strand.
AAAAAAAAGGGTTTGACTCATGTACTCAAGATGTACTTCTGGAAAAATGACATACGACTTCTAAAGAATTAGATGTTTGATTTGCCTAGCTTGGCATAAAGACTGGAAATGGGTGGGAAACGGTGAGCATACTCTTTTTTTTGCATAAATAGAAATGTAATAACATAACACAATCTTTATCATCTCATTCTCAAGAAAAATAAATAAATAAACAAGTGTGCTTACCAAAATGTCAAACCGTTTTTTGGAAGCTTTCAGTGTATATAAGTGAATATTGCCAATTACACGAGCGATGAAAATGCCTTCTGTCCACATTTTTACTATCAAATGCATAAACTATTACAGAGGAGTGACAAAGGAAATGCATCAGACTAAGTAGAGCACCTCTTCCTTTGTTAAAAAAAATGGAACTCACTGTTAATAAGACTTTTCATTATTCATATTAAATTATGAATTATATAAATTGGCTAATTAAAAACAGAAGCTTCAAAGGCTGACGGGTCATATCTTTATTGCCCTGTCTTCATTATCTGAGCCTCTCAAAAACAAAAGCCTGAGAGCACGCTCTTGTTTATTTCTGCCCATTCCATGTATTTTACTCTCTGTCCCATTTAATTTAATGGGCAGTGTGTCGCTGTGAAAAAGGCTTTAATTCATTTGGAGTCTGAGTAGTTTCTGATGGAATTGGTCTGGATAATTTTTTTATTTATTTATTTTTCCATTAAGATTTTTAAATACAATCCAGTAATTCACATATCCTTTTATACTCACAGCCGCTGGACAAAAAAAAATAATGAAAAAGCAATGCTCTTATCATTTTATATGATCCTCTCAGTTGGGTTTTTCTGTAGACTAAAAGTCTTTGTGTAGCTTTACCACAACAGACAGCCCGTGTTAAGAGAATAAAAAGCGTGGACTACAGTGATGTTTACAGCACAATGAAATACACACAGGCTTTTTATGAACGCCATAGGATTGATTTCTTCTGACATAAAATGGGCATCACAGAGAGAAGAATGATTGTTTTATTCTCTTTCTCAGCTGGTCAAAGATGTCAAACTGACATTCACTGTGTGAGCTGAGACGCTTACTTGATGCTTCATAACCCTTGTCTGGCAACTCATTCACATGCACCCTGTTGTCTGTACCACTATTTCTGTTTGTTTTAGAGGCAAAGGGAGGAGGGAGAGTTAAAAATAAGATGGGAAGAGAAATGTCCACAAGCTCTTTACTACTGTGTATGTTCTGTGTGTGGGTTTTTTTTACCTTGCATTTGCCTTCAAGCACCTTCTTTCCTGGTTTGTATTCCAGGTCTTTGTGAATTTTGCAAGGCACAAGCCTGAGGAGGATGACTCTCAGTCCTATGACAACCGAGTGGACACCTCAGATGAGCTGCCACTGGAAGCTATGAAGTCCTCACAAGAAGCATAGAGGTTGTAACGCCTTCACATCACATGTTGTGGTCCAGCAATATAACTTAAGTGCGAATGGGTGTGACCAAAACATACTGCAGTATCAAGATTTAATTTTTGCACATGTCCAGCTTAGTAATATTTAACATAAACTAATCTAAACCTGTTAAATTAGAAATGTCTAACTTTCCAGCTCAAGTTATTTCTGCCTGTCATCAAATCAAAACTTTATTTTATGAAAATTAAGAGTATTTCAACTTGTCTCTGACTAAAGAACAGCTTGTTTCATTTTTTTTTTTTTTTTTTACTGCCGAGTCTCTTGATACAAGAAAGGGTCAGAATACAACATTTAAACTGCACTTTAGAAAATACTTGAAACGGATCAATTTGCATTTGAAAAAAGTTGAAATATTCTCACAGCATTGGCGCTTTTCTTTCACTTGCTTCAGAAAAATAAAGCTTAAGGACGAAATTACAGACAAAAATAGCTCGATGGGATGGAGATCTTTGCAGTGTGCTTCTGTGTGTTTCACAAAGCGATGAAGACAACTTCACTTCAGTGTTTGGAGTATGTCGTTGGCCTTTGTGTACCTCAGGAGAGTGAAAGGACTAAATAATTCTGTGAAAGCATTTAAAATGAATGTTTGTTCTGGATTTGTTTACATTTGCCGTTGGTTATGATAGATGTAAAACCTAATGTGAGAATATTTTGTCACCACGTTGAGTTCTAGTTCTTATTGTGAGGTACTGACAGGCACTCTGATGATTGCCAGTGATGGAAAATTAATAACAACAACTCTGTCAGAAGTGTGGACTTTGAACGTCTGAATGACTCTTCAATCGGCTATGGACGCTGCTGTTTAATGAGAGGTTACAGCGGTGCCACAATACAGAGTCAACAAGCTGTCTGCAAGTAAGACAACACATCCCATGTGGTATCAACCACAGCTTAGAGACAACGGCAACCACATTAGATTCAGAAAGAATTACAAATGAACACTTTTATATTTTATGAAATTTTTAATGAATTGTCTTGTGAAATCTGTCGCTTCTATATAGAATTATTTGTGCATCCTTTGAGATTTCTTGTCATAGGACATGCTGGTATTGGCGTTGATATAGCACTCCCTCTCATGCGCAGAAAGTACGTTTTGTCACAATGTGCCTTTTTATTTTAAGATGTGTAATAGACTGATATAGACCTTTTTTTTTTGGTATTGACCATTTGCTAAGCTGCAGCCCCTTTTTAGTTACCGTTGCTACATCTGTTAAGTTAATATGCAGTTTACAGTGAAAACAGTGATAGCATCCAGGACAGTGTTGGGAATACTTACACAACGGATCTACTAGTTGTGACAGAGGCGTTTTTGAGTAACTTGTAACAAAGCTGGACATGCTAAAATTTGTGTTTAAGCATATTAACACCCTTTTTTTTTTACACTTGTGTTTATAATTTTTTTGTAAGGATAGACATGCACTCCGCTTCGGCATGTGGAGAAAACAGACGTGCTGTGCCTACATTATCGTAGTTATGGGTTGCTGAGCTAGAATCGTTTAGCAAATGGTCGATTATTTACAAAAATTCCAAAACTGTGAAATGGTCTTTACTGTATAATATCTCAGGCGAAATATCACTCAGGAACATGGTGTGCAATTCTCACTCAGGAATGTCTACATTAAATGGAAAGAGTTATTCATAGCTTCGTTCTTGTTACTTTCATCATTCTGTGCTGTACTGTACAATATTATGCAATTTTGTGAGTGTCCTAACAATTAAAACCCCAAAGCTCTTTCCTTATGCTGCTTACATTACATGGCACTTCAGAATGTAAATACTTCTTCGGTTCACCCCTCAAAGGCACTCGAGTTTACTTTGAGAGCCTGACATAATTTGTATGCTGTGCTAAGTCCTCACATTACTATCATGCCCCCTTGCAAAGAATAAATGAATCCTATTTGTAATGAATATTGCTTCATGCCAAGACAAACGATTAAACATTTGCACAAATTGTAATGCGACTCTGCTTTTAATGTTTGCACATTGCTGTATTTGTCCACTGACTCATTGGGTCCCAGTTTGAAAATGTCTTCAGCTCAACTTTCTACATGCTGTTTTTATTGTCTTGTTTTTGTTTTCAATCCGTCTTGTCATTCTCTTTGAGTGTAGCTTTCAGCTGAAGGCTCACATTTGTTTTAGTCTCTCCACACATCCATTGTTTAAATGAGGCCATGGGATGCCAGAATATACACTGCACCGGAGCGCGGGTAAAGCATTTTATTTCACATTTAGTGCAGTCGCTCCTTTCTCCAAGGGGAAGAAACGTTTTGTCTGCCATATGTCTGAGAATGAATTCATTTTCTTGTCAAACCATCACAGACTTTTATTGTGTGCGTGCTTTCTTTGGGTCTATTAAACTTTTTTGCCAAAGCGAGCACACCTTAAGGTTAAACCAATTGTTTTATCAATTTCATTTTAGTGCCACAAAATATATAGCTCTTGTTTTGGAACAGCCTGTCCTCCGATAATTCATTAAGACATCTCATTTTTCTGTAATTCTAAAAACATCTTCAGTACCAATTTCCTGTTGTTGTTTTTTTTATCCCTTCTGGATTAGACAATCAAGCCCTTAACTGTCTGCTCTACTTTTAAGTCTAAATGATATAGGTTAATAGATATGGATTCTCTGTTTTCTCACTGAGGTGCCGATGTGTTTGTTTTTGCTTGTGAGCAGCAGTCAGATGAAGAAGGGAACAGCTGCAGTCCTCTGTAAGTTTTTACTTGGCTAAAGTTGTAACTGCCTATCTTAATTTCCCATCAGACATCATGGATACATAGAAAATGTGTCAACAACATTTTGGATAATGGATTAAATGTCATTTATCATTCACACAAATGCCAAAAATTTGCCAAGAAGTTCCAACTTCTCAAACGTGAAAATGTCTTCACTTCATCTTCACTCTAAACGGAAGAAATAATGAGATCATGTCAATTGTGTAACATAAATAGACTCAACTGTCACAACACGCAATATGCTATTTATGCAGCATATGACTGACATTTAATGAACTTTTTCACAATTAAGACGTGGGTGAATTACCTGCATTTAATAATTAGCAAATCCTTTGATTATTCATACGAGTTTTAATCCCTTACATAACCCTACAAATCTTCCACACCACGACAGGAGAAGAGGTCTTAATCTTGGCAATTTTTTATCTTGAATATCTCGAGTTATTGTTTGGGCTTTCTGCATGTATCGCACCTTTTACTCATTAGAGCTCCGAGCTCCAGGGCACGTAGCCAGAGGCAATCAGTCAGGCGGGAACTTCACAGAGCCGATAAAACTGGAGTCTTAAGGTAAGATTACTTGTCACATTCCACATTATTCCCTCGCACTTTTTGTCCCAGTGTAATAGTTAGGAGGTTTATGAGCAGAGGTTACATTACAGTTGGGTGTGCAGGGACTGAGCATGCAGACTGTTAATTCCTTTGAGCCATTGATTCTTCAATATATACATATATATATTTATATATATATATAGACATTTTATTAAATGTTTTTTTATTATTATTATTTTCCAGCGACTTTCAAAAGAAAAAAGCCCACTTCCTGTGCAGTAGTGAGCGTTATTATTTGGCATGAAATGATAGAGAGTGGGAAATGCACCCAGGAACACCAGGTAACAACACATTAAAAGGTGTTTTCCATTTCAAAGAATTGAATGCTGCACCAGTATTTTTGGAAAGAAATTCGTCATTGCTTCTTCTTCAAAAAAAATAAAAAAAAACAATCCCCTCTGTATTGTATTCTCATTTTTCTTATTGAATTAGTTTCAGTTTAGTTTTTGTGAACTCGGTGAGTTTGCGCTTTCAAATGATATCGTCTACAAACATTACCCTGATAATCTATCTCACGCTGTCCACACAAAACATCTTTCCCATGACTCGACATTTTGCCAATCCCAGCGCCAAGTACAGGAATACAATAAAAGGCGACGTCAGTCGGAATGGGGAGATTACATGAGTTAGAGGAGATTCGATGATCTGCTTGACAGAGAAGCTTTGCAGAAAACTCCTGCCACCCTTTCAGACTGCAATCACCCTTTGTACTCTGAGTTTGCTGTTCTTGCTTCGGGGTACTTGTTATAGGTTGTCTAGAATTGGTAGTAATTGGTACAATGGCTCTGTTCATCTCACTGCAGTCAAACTAGGCACTTCAGGGAAACTTGTACTTTTCGTCTGTCTTGTGATTTTTAAAGTTATCGCACATTTTTAAGGATTGATGGATTGATTTTAAAGTTGGAACCAGTATTCATTTTGGCATCTATTTTAGATCTAGTCTTAGTCTTGACCAATGAAAATAGTTTAGTTTAGTTTTAGTCACGTTCTTGTCATTTTTATCCGCCATGGTTTTAGTGTATTTCTAGTCAGTGGCAACTCACAACATTTTAGATGCACAGGGCATCTGTCTGCCTCTGCCTCCCGTTACTACAGCTACACAATTGCATTTTTGTGTCCATAGAGCATCACCTGGGATTCTAGGATTTTGCACACGTCAATCAATGATAGGAATGAATTGCTCATGTTTTGACAGACAGACGTACAATTGAGGAGGGGAAAATGTCCAATAGCTCACCACTAACATTCAGGTCCTGTCTCGTTTCATCATAGGTTTTATTATCAATGGTCTATTTCTATGTGTAATCTATATTCAATGTGTATAAACTCATCTTAGTCGATAAAAAAAAAGAAGAATTTTTTCTGCATAGTTTTCATTCCTGAAGATCTGAACAAAAAAACCTCTCTGCTCTCAAGTACCTTGTTAACTCATCGTGAAACGCAAAACCGTCCTTGGTTGGTCCCTCCACTGTTCCGACAATCAATACAAATGGTCAATTCACTGAGTTAGACGTGGAAATATTCAGATGAAATGACTATTTTTGTAAAAGGAGTCTGGTCTAGTGGCTTTGAAGAGAGAACGCTTAAACTGAATTTTTCTAGATGGCTAAAATACATTTCGCTGCTCCGCCCGTCCACAGCAGTACGTTTGGCTTCCTTGCCAGTACTCCTGAGGGAGATGTCAATCAACACAACATGGTCTTGAGAAACTGTCTAAACAGGAAAAGAAGTTGTTTCCGAACAAAGTTTTTCGAAGTTTATTTCCTTATTGAGACGCACAACTTTGACTTCCTATGTGCATTTTGTTTTTTACTTTATTCCAAGCCACATTTCCAGCGGCTTTAAATGCTACACTTATTTTCTTGAAGCACTCAAAACACCTTGACTCTCATACTGGCAGTCCTTGAACTGACTGCATGTGCAAGTCAATTAAAAAGACATATGAAAGCATCTCTTTAATTCAGTAAGTGAAAGGACACCGTGGTGCCAGCGGTGGGCTGATGTTTCAACAGATCTCACGCTGTTACAGATTAAGGTGTTAAGCAGACATGTGGATTTTAAAATTAACTTTGCCGATGTTGTTTTAGTGGATATCTCAAACTAAAACTTTCAATATTTTTATTGAATTAACATATAAAACACATACAAAATTCACATGGTTTCTGGAAATAACAGTGTCCCGCCTGAAGCTGTTTCTTACATAAAAGAAAGAAGTTGACATTTGGGGATTGGTACTACAAGCGCCCCAAATCAGTGTGTTTGAAAAATTGCCCTTTTAAAGCCTTTGTTGTGATTGGAAAGCTATTTTGAAACCTAATTATGGTTCTGAGTTGTTGTTTTTTTTCTTTTTTTTTATGACTTTGAACTTACTTTAAGTATTTGTTTGTTTGATGTGTTGTTATTTATTCATTTATGAAATTATTTATTCAGTCCTTTATCTCCATAAAAGTAGACTTTCTCTGGCAGCGGGGAGGTGGGCATTAACAAATGATGTAATTACTAAATGATGATTTTGGTCAAAGTGGTCTCATCAATCAAATCAAATGTCTTAACATTTTTGATGTCCTTATGGGATCTCGTTTTTTTTTTAAATCATCAAAGAAAGATTAAACGCACACTGCAGAGTCCAGCATTTATTTTCCCCTCTTCATTTGTCTGCAAGCTGCTGACATTCGTTTCTACATAAATACACAAGACTTTGGTGACACTATTCATCATGAAAGTAAGAACATGAGGGATTTGATTTAAATAATTATTATATTAGAGCAATATTTTTCAAACTTGTTACACCGCGTATTATGACATACGTGCTAGAAAGTTCAAGCAGTAGGGCAGGTTGATTCCTAAGAAAAAGATTATTTATTGTAGCTTGACATCATGTTTTAACTTGTGACTAATCACGGATGTGGTGCTACCTGCAGGCTGATATTGAACCAAAATATGACAGGAAATGGGGAAACAATTGCAGAGATTCCTCCAAGTGCCACTAAAGTTAGTTTGGTACCATAGTTTGAGAGTACGGTATAGATGATTTAAGTAAAAAGTATACACAGGCGCATTCAAAGACTTAAAGGTCCAGTGTGTAGGAATTAGTTCCATCTAGTGGTGTAATCGCTGCATTGCATCCAGAAACAACACTTGGGTCCTGTCTAGAGTCAGTATTTAGTTTGTCTGTTCAGGGCTACTGTAGAAACACGGTGTTTCAACATGGCGGCCTCCATGAAAGAGGACCCACTCCAACTGTTGGATAGGATGATTTTTAGGTAACAAAAACAAACAAAGATTCTTATGTTCAGGTGATTACACATGCATGAAAACATAGTTATAAATATTATATTCCATGTCCATCTTATTCTGAAAATCTTACACACTGGACCTTTAAGGTCACATCACAGGGTAATGCAAAATCATCACGTACCTCACTGAGTTACACATGGACATGAATTAATTGAAAATTTGAATGCTGTAGATACGCAAATCTAAAAGGTAAATACAATTCCAAAACGGATGTAACAGGCCCATGAAGTTATTAACTTAAGTCTATTTTAACTTCATAACTTTTGCAGAGAGACAAAAAAGTCACATTGCCTGCAGCGCTGCAAATTCAGTCGTCAGTCTGGGGTCAAACATTTTAGCACTCTATCATCGTTCATTTTGTCTGTACCATAAATGAAAAGTACTGACATGGTGAAAAAAGAAGCGTTTTTAGGTGGATAACGGTGGAAGTAGTTCTACAGAAACACCCATTGACCCTTTTCACAGAAGACGTTTTGACCCGCCACAGGGTCCCGGTGTTTGCTGGCTCTCTGCTACACTGTCGTGACTGAGTGGGAAACATAAATAGAGCAGAGATGGTATTAATGCCATCTGTGTTTTCCCACTATGATGAGTCGAAATGCCTGCTGTGAGCAATACATGGCTTTTCATTTAGTGCTGAGCAACAAGCAACTAAAGATTGTTACAGCTCATTAAAAGTGTGCACACGGTCACACGAAACACAATTAAATGCACGTCCCTGATCATTTTTTCCCTTATTTCTAATAATATTTTTTTCATGATAAGCACTCACACCAAGAAAACAAAAGCAACTCAACAGGCTTCGATGTCATGCTCTGAATTTTGCATACTGCATGTGTACGTGAGGTCATTTTCATGATGAATAGCGTATCCTGTATCGCCAAAACCTCATGGAAATCAGACGTGTATTTATGTTTTGCATGTAGCATAGTGAAGTGAGCGTGCAGGCAGAATATTTGCTGCAGAAATGAATGTCAGCAGCTTCTTGCAGACAAAAAGAAAAGGGGAGGGGGGGCCGGGATAAATGCTGGGACGTTTTTATCTTTCTGCCTCAACCAGTCGCTGTACATTTCTCATATGGTGGGACCCCAGTTTGTGACCCTGTCTACAGCTGGTGTGAGATAGCATATGTATGCTTGTGTTGCCTCGTGGCACAGCGTCTCCCCTCCTCCTCCTCCTCCTCCCTCCTCCTCCCAGTTAATTGCCTTTGTTGACATTTTTATGCATACATGCCACGCTAAACTCTTCCATCTTGTCTCCTGCCTTTGAAATCTCCTCTTTCTTCTTCCTGTTCTGTTTCTTTTTCCAGCTCAAGACAGGATGTAAGAGCTTCCAAAAATATTTTATGGCAGCCATTATAGTCCGGAGTGTTTGTCACTGATATTTCTGGTTTTATTGAGTTAGGGTTATTTCTTTAATCCCCCCTGCTCCCCCTCTGACGCGGAGTAGATGCAGCAAAACTCACACTGAGTCAGTATCCTTTAATAAGTATGCAGCACTGCTTTTAGACTATTTTGAGCAAATTCAGAACTTCACTTTGTGGAAGCTGGTGGCGAGGTACCAGGGGCTCTTGATGACATATTCAGTGACGGGGGTCTGGCTTAATGAAATCTGGAATATTTATCAGAGCAATATTGAGTCCGAAATAGCCACGACGGCCAAGTGTTGTCGCACTCCTTGTTCGGGGCTATTTAAGTTACACAAGCTACACCCACCTCTCTGGGGCTTCACGCTGAGGCATGATGAGGGTTCGAACTCGCAGCGTAGGGCCTCGATTCCCGTTTGATTGGTGTTCATTTAGGATCTCCTGCAGCGATGAATGCTGCAAAGTCATAGACATTTCTCAGCACATTCCAGCAATCCCTTTCCTGTCTGGTCGCCGTCTCCAAAGTGCTGCTCGTCTTCGAAGGTGGTGGGTGGGATTCACTGTCACGGCACTGTCAGGCATGAAATGTCTGGTTCGCTGACTGATTATGGCCATTTTAATAATTGAGCTTTCTTTAAGTCACCCTTTGCGGTCAGTGATGAATTACATTGCCTCGCAATTAATTACATAATGTCTCCTTTGGACTTGCTCAGCTTGTACGAATTCCAATTTTTGTGAGTGGGGAAGGGGTTGATTATTACACTTCCACAATTATGTCAATGAATCACTGACAGGACAAATTTGATTCAATTTTTTTTTGCAACAACCCAATAAATACAATTGAGTAATGTTTTCTTTCTCACTTTTTTCTCAATTTTTTCTCTCAAGTATTCATCAGATAATGTAAAGTCGCAGCTGGTCAGAATGAAATGTCGCACATATACAGTGTCGGGAATGTCAAGGCTGCAATTTAAGCTTCATGCCTTCACATCTATTTGATTTATATAAGAATAGCTGTCAGTGAAAGCTTTTCTGTCATTGTTAAAGTGGCGTTGAGGATGCTGCGTTATATTCTTTGCTTCAAGCAGCCACTCACAGCAACACATATAGCCAGCTAACACAATGCAGGCAACAGAAGAAAGTATTTGTGTGTGTGTGTGTGTGTGTGTGTGTTTGTTTAAATTCACAATACATCAAATTTGCCAGGGCTCAGCAACAAAACTATCCTGGGCTCATAATTAATTCATTGGCTGACACACACAGTCTGTGTGGCTTATCATCCAGAATGGTTTGAGGGTTTGGCGGTCGGTTGAGGCAAAAACAAATCTGATTCTAGTCCCTGTGACATCAGAAATGTATTCTGGACCTTTGTTTGATTGTATCTGTCCAACTCAGACATTTCTATGTCGTCAAATTTGTAGAGAAAGAATACCTTTATCTCTTGCATCCTTCCAATCAGGCAGGTTTGTCGGTTTGAAAAGTGATTTGAGAATCTGAGCCGTGTCTGTTTTTTCCTCCCCGGAATTCCTCCTTCAATTTGGTTGGATTTGCTTTACCGTGTTGTCTTGTCCATTAAAGGGTGCCTTGAAGTCTCAACAGTGGTCAGGACTTTGTACGTAATCTTGTCTTGGAAAGTGATGCACTCGCTTGAAAGGGCACCACTGACCTCGTTGACAATACAGGCGAAATAACGAGCGGGCTCTCACCGCCTCTTGCCACATCAAAACCTCACTGTCTAATGGGTTGGTGGAGAGGCTCGGTTTGCCAACAAAGCTGCTGGAGGAGGGAAAGGGGAGGAAAAAAAAGAGGGGGAAAAGAAAGCTGAAGGAGAGTTCACAGCCCAGACACTCTTGTGCCCGGCTGTTTCTCTTCTCTCCCTTCTTAATGCCTCCCAGCGCTTTCCAATCTGTTTTGTAGCCGGGCATGCTACTCCACTCCCAGTGTTTATCTGACACCATGAAGGGTTTCGGCTTCCCCCGATCCTCTGACAGCCCGAACCTTTCAGTGTGCACACGCAAGCCAACTCGGCAGATGACAAAGCGCCGCTGAGCCTGTCGGCGGAACCACGCAGCTCCCAGCATGCTTTGCCCTCAGCACGTCACCTACCTGGTCTGGCACCGACTCAGCCTCGGAGACCACCTCATTATTCACTTTGACAGGGTTTTATGACCCAGCAGCTATGCCCGGACTTGTTCAGGGAGCATGAGCAGATGCTTGAATCTGTAGCTATGGCGCCGTTATCAAGCTGCAACCCGACTACAGAAGCGTCTTCTAGCAAAGTAAATAAGACAAATAGGTTAGTTGGGGTTGCGATCTGTGCATTTGAACAGGATCGTAGCCGTAAATAGCCACGATAGCCGAGCCACAATTCAAAAGGCAGCTCACACAGCAGGGAAAGGAACGCGGTTTGATTTTCAGTTGAATTGTTATGCAGTGCAGGGTTAGGGGTTAAAAATAAAGCCAGGAAAAGAACCTATTAATGCATCACACACATCTGCCTGCAGGTGCATACTGATCAGCAAAGCTTCATTGAGCACAGGGTGATTCACCCAGGCCTTTATTTTGATGGAGCGATTCAGGGATTCACTTGAAGAGCCACCTTTGGTCGCCAGTGTCCTCATGAAACACTGGGCAGCAGCCTGTTGCTAAGGCCTGTGGCAACACAAGCCCTAAATTTTCCACAGGCAGGAGGGTTTTTTTTTTTTTTTTTCTTTTCCCAACATATTTCCTCCTCCTTTAAATCAAATGAGGTTTGACCTTACCACAGTTGGAATACAAAGTAGGCGAGACAGAGGGCCCTCCTGTTTTTAAAGCCAAATCCGAATAGGGCGCCACAGCTTGGAAACTAACAGTATCAGCACCCTGCACTCTCCCAGATAAGCGCAGTCGGCTAAAAACGAAAGAGATACATATGTTTACCATCCTCACACTTCGCTGCATCAGGGGAAAAATGTTAAGGACACATAAAACGACTGACCTTCAGAATGCTGCTGCAGCAGCTGGACGAACCCCTCAAATAACCCTTGTTTTCTTAAGAGATCACGAAAGGTCAGAATCCAATGTGACACAAGACGCCAATGATATTTTAATAATAATAATAATAATAAGTGATCAAGAAATTTCAGCATGGTTTGAAAATAAATGATTACATTTGTTTAGTGGTTATATACTGCTTGCTGTTCGTTATCCAGCATACATGGATATTTACAAAAAAATCAATTATTTGTTACAAAATGATGATTTAAAAATGTGTATTCGACATATAATGTTTTTTTTACTAATGATAAGGTGCTGATAGTTTTTCTGTGACAAACAAAAAAAGAAATAGGTTTATCGTTCTTTATTTTTTATTACTGTTGAATCCCAGCTTACTTTACCTCCAATATTACAGTATGTTCCATTCCAACTTGCCTCACAGTAGTCAACACTATAGCATTGTTTACAAAATGATTTCCCACCAGACAAACAGCTTCTAGTTTTTAAGAACAAAAAAACACAAAAAAACATTTGGTGCCACACCATTCTTAGTCATGTGTTAATGGTCTTTTGCATTGCTTCAATACAATCTTCACTAAACTTTTCATTCAAACGTCAGGATCAGAACTTTTTTACGTCAATCATGTAACAGAAATAAGAAATCAAGCTGTGTGGGCACATTTTCTCTTTGTGAAACAAATTATGGTGGTTACCAGACCTCCTTATGAGTGACTGTACAGCCGTATGGATGAATTAACTTTGAATTTGTGATTAACTGGCGCTAGATGTGGCGGTTGACAGTTGATGAATGGTATCCATAGCAACAAGTGTCATTGAGTTGGTGCCTGAGCAAAGCAGGTACGGAAAGAGGTAGACTGCTTATTACCTAAATGTAGTTTCATTTAGCTGTGATGACAATAGGATTTCAATAGTGTGTGTGTGTGTGTGTGGTTTGTTCATGTATGTATGGATGAGAGAGAACAATGTCCTACTGTGTACTGTATGTGTGTGTGTGTGTACAGTGCCAGTAAAAGGCCAGGCCAATCGATCAGCAGGGGCTTAACAGCTTTAGTCAGAGAGCACATTTCGGCTTGCTGCTCTACACCCTGTGGGCCTCGTGTGCCCGGGGTTGTTCTATTGGTGAATTCAAATTTCTGAACTCCAGATGCACACACTGAGCCCTGATGGACTAGTCTGAGTCTGACTGCGGTGCTCATCCTGAATATATGAGTTTGCAGGGGTGCTCGGATGAATGGGACAAATGTAGCCTTGATGAAGAGTTTCCTCTCTGTGGGATTCACATTCCCGAGAGAACTCCTGTTAAAGTCAACACATTTTAATAATTATGCAAAGCTGTCAAAGGTAATATTAATGATTTAATTAATAGCAACTTCCCAGATATTTTGATCGTCACGCTTCGACAGACCGGCGCCAGATGGATGTTATTAGCTCCCTGATATCATGACCGGGAATTGAAGACCTTGTTCCAGACCTTATACCAAAGACAAGAACAAGCCTCTGTCACCTGACGTCTTTTATGATCATATCAGCAGAGCAGTGAACTGTGAGAAGTCCACACTGAGCCCACACCAAATATCCGCATGAGAGCCCTTGCAGACTAGATGAATTTTGGCAAAGGCTTGCCCTAACCTTCTGAAAAGCCTGCAAGTCAGCAAGTCCGGGCTCTGAGTGTGGACTTTTGGATTCAGCACATCTTCTCTCGTTTAGCCCCTCGAGTTGTCTCGCCGCATCTGAAGCCTGTAAAGAAACGAGAGGCCCGAGCAGAAGGACACGGCTCCAGAGTGTGACAAGCTTCATGTTTTCTGTTCTTGACGGCTTGTGCATGAGTGACTGATTTATTTATAGACGTTACAAAATGTTGGTATATGCCTGTAGGTAAAAGAAAATAAATCATGGAGACGGAAAATGTCTATACACAACAATATTTGTAGAGTGACTCTCTTTATTGTGATGAATTTTGATGGTATCGTGGAGGCAGGGCAAGAAAAATCTTGCATATCACAGTTTCATTGTGTTAGGACAACAACAACAAGAAACTCGTCTGTGTATGTAGGTAGCTGAACTGTAATTAGCAAATGATCAGCAGTAATTGATTGCTTTTCAGAGTGAGGTAATTCATTATCAGCCAAAAACACATTTTTGGAGTCATTCACAGAGTGTTACAACCCGTGCATGTTCTTATCTTAACCTCCTTGTTAGACAGTTAATCAAACCACTTTACTTACCAAATAGATCACCTACGACGGAGCGCGGTGGCTCTCGGCTGTGAGGGGGAAGAGTGCTCTGCGACTCGTGAGGCCTGAGCCTCTGCAGCTGGTTGTTTGTGTTTCCAGCAGCTTTGATTACCGTGCTCCGGCCTCACTTCACTGGAATACAATGACATTGGAGAGGGGGAGGCGATGCTTTCTCCACATGGAGTCGTCTCTGAGGATAGTGTCGACTGACTGAGGAGGAGGGGCGGCGGAGAAATGTGTAGCGTTCACGTCGTGGTCTAAAAATAAACGAGCTGGTGGCATCATGAGGGGCAATGTGACTTTTCGTTAAGTGGTTCGACAAATCGGTGTCGGCCGGCGCCTAATAAATAAATTGATTTAAATTTCAAAATGTCTTATCAGGGTATATTTTGCAGATAATTAAACATGAGTGTGAATTGGAATGCATGTGTGCATTTGGGATGTGCCATACCACAGAATTTGGTATTGATCTGTATCGGTATCGATACCAAGTAAATACAGGACCATTATTGCCGATACCAATACTTTTTACTTAGAGAAGCTGCGTATCTACTTTCGTCTAGGGGAGAGCAATGCGTCATAATTTATGGCGTGAATGCATTATCAATATGCAAATTTGGAATGCAAATATAAGAATACAAATGTCCCTTTGACAAGTTAACACAAAAGGGTTATTATATTCAGCCATATTCACCTTTCAGGTATATATCTTTATTTAGAAATATATTTTTCACCTCCAGTAAAATAATTCATTTCGATTTATTTCACCTGGCTGAATATATTGTATGACTCTCTGAATAGTCTATATTTAATCAGTCTGCTAAAATTACAGCTATGGTGACCAATTACATTTTTTAAATTAACTTTAGGGGTGTCATTTAGCTCAGTCGGTAGAGCTCAAAGGCTCGGTCCTTGCTGCGGCGGCCCAGGATTCGAATCCGACCTGTGGCTCTTTCCCGCATGTCGTTCCCCATCTCTCTTTCCCGCACGTTTCCTGTCAGTCTTCAAGCTGTCTCTGTCAAATAAAGCTGAAAAAAGACAGAAAATATCTTTTTTTTAAATAACTAACTAATACTGAAGATGATTAAATCTTACTTTCACTTCTATAAATCAGCTACCTGGATATATAAATCTTACTTTCACTTCTATAAATCAGCTACCTGGATATATTTGACCATGCTGAAAGGCTTCTACCAGTGACCTCTGTTGATACTACTCAATATTTTAGATCGATCTGCCCACTGTCACCCTGCACCTGGTGACCAATCTTTAAGTCAGTACCAGTTTTCTAATCTTCTCTGTAGACGTTGAAGTGATACTGGAGGTTACATTCTTTGCCTTTTTGACTCGACTTTGACTTGACTGGGTTTATTTTCAGATTGTAGAACCCACACAAACACCTTCCCGTGCAGAAATGATCGTCACAAAGGTGGACACTTAAAATATTTAAAGGGTGAGAAGTTCGCTGTGCCTTGTACCCTCTGTGCCATTCAGAGACTCTCAGTCACCCCTCCCGGTGGCCTCACATGGTGATTATTCAGCTCTGCCCGTTGCTCATTCTCCTGATCTTGCCGGACAGAAGGGGACATCTGGGCTGACATTCTGAAGCAGATGCAAAGAGTCCATTACGGTTGCCCCCCCAGCTGCACGGCCATATTTCCTCGGTCAGTGTAACCACAGCAATAAGACTCTGAGATTCAAAGAGTGCTTCAATCAATCGCTGTCTGCCAGCACTAAATAAAAATCTCTGTGTAAATGTTAATGTTCAATATTTATTTTAATTTCAAAATGTCTTATCCATGTATATTCTGCAGATAATGAAATATCGGTGTTACTGTGAATCAGTAGGAAGCATAACCAGGGGAATTGGAAGAGCTCGGCCACTCCAAACTTTCCATCTTTTCAGTAACAAAATGAGCAATTTGCACAGATGCATGTGGCTTTGCTTTCTTCTTGCCGTTGCAATGTGAAAGCAGCATTAGGTGGCTAAGAGCAGATAAATGAGACTCATTAGAAGGTACAGTACATACTGAAGAATAATAGGAAAGGCCAAGTAAAAGCCTCTCGAGAGCAGCAAGTCAGTCAGGGTAAGTCAATCTGACCAGTGGAGTCATTACATCAGGCCACAATGAGCCTGAGTCCTGCTTCACTAGACAGAGACCATTTTGTTTATTATGGTTGTTAAAGGAAACAGAAAGCAAAACATTACAGGGATATGATTATCCAGAACCGTACATTTTCAACACCCTAGAGCCAGTATCACACACAGGATCCACAGTGTTTCTCTTAGAAATTAAGAAGATTAACACATGTCACTTAGCAACCATTACAGAGACGGTTGAATACAAACTGATTTAATTGGTCAGATATCAAAGAAACGGAAGTTACAAGTCATTATGCCACTGGAAACCGAAATCCACAACAGCCTTGTAAGTATGTACTGTAGGGTCTATGTGCATAATAGTGAGCTTTTAAAAAGTATTAGGAATTGGTTTCCATCCAGATTCGAAATATAGTCATTTAAGTTTTTGAATTTGGTTTGGTTATGGTTGGACATTTATTACAAAATGAACTCCAAACTAATTATGAAAAACAAAACAAAAAAAACAATGTCAGTTATCCCGCAAAACATAAACTGTAAAGAAACAAAATATTCTTACAAAATAAAACTCAACAAAGTCGTCTCGGTTAGTCTCTCCACTGTTCCGACAATCACCAACTCTGGTTTGGTCAATATAAACCCTTATTTCATATTTATTATGCAGCTAAAATGCTGCTCCTCCGTCTGCCACACCCACTCGGCCATGAGAAATGGTCTGAAAAGCAGAATGAGCTGTTTTGTAATTCCTGCTCCGAAAAATAGGTGACAGCATTTCACCTCCTCCGACCCCGGACACACTTTAAGATTGTTTACGGTGTCCTCAAAAATGTATGGCGAAACTTCCAAACTCTCAAGTTGACCGCAGAATAATTTGTGAACCCAAAACAAACGGATTTTATGCTGATTTTATTGCGACAAACAGATCAAAAGGACGCCAAAATAACTACATCATGATGGCGATTTTTCGTCTGGTCTGTTCACAAGACGCCAAGCAAACAAAAACTTTTTGAAATCTTCGCTGAACTTTCTCCAAGCGATCTCCTTTTTTTTTGTAGTATGATATAGAGCTCTGGGTGCCCACATGGCTACAATGACAGTGGATGTCTTTACTGAGAGTGAAGATGAATCCACTTTTTAATCCCAAAAGTTTAAAAGAAGAACTCTGAGCTCTCCTCTCTCTCTCTCCTGCTGGTAACCGGCCCCAGATCAGAGCCGAATCTGGCGAGGCTGCAAGTTTTTATTCCTCAAGAATCTCCAGCTCGTCTCCTGCTGTCTCATCCCGAAGCTCATGCCATCGCTCGGCCGGCAGCATAGCTTTTCCCTTTTCTACGCTAAGACGCTACAGTGACTATCTGTATTACTGTCACTATCGTGTCTCAAGGCACAAGTGGTATTACAAGAAAGTACAAGCCGTCGCTAAAAATATAGAATTCTAGTAATTTCAGCAGATATCTCTTGACATAAAGTCTTTGACCTATAATTCTGGCCCATTCGTGCATATTGCCCCTTTAAGAGAAGGTCAACTTAGCCTTAAGATAATATCCAAGCAACCAGTAAACAAAAAAGATACATCCTGTTCATTTTTAAGCCTCAGGTCAGTCCTATTTTTAAACTCCGGACAAAGTCAGGCTAGGTTTTATCTTCCTTCCTTTCGTTTTTTTAAGCTTAGCTACATTAATCACCTTCCAGCTTTTGCTTCACACACGAGTATGAGAGTGATATCGATCTTCTCATAAAATACTCTGCCAGAACATCAATAACTATATTTCCCAAATCGTTTCACTACTTTTTTTTTTATATGCTTCATTGTGGGGATGTCTGACAGAAAATGTTGGAATTATTTTCCATTTTTGTCGATTTCCATAAAACTTCGACAAAGTTTGCCATTAGGATAAGTTGCTTTTTTTTTTTGCCGAGCAGTTCAAATTGGTAATTGCATGAAAACCTGAAAGATACAGAGGTCTCCATGTGGGTGACCAATCCTCAAATCAATATCAGTTTTTTCATCTTTATCGTAGGCGTTAAATTCTCTGCCGTTTTGACTTGACTTTGACTTCAGTGGGTTTGTTTTTCGGATTGCGTAACCCACACAAACACCTTTTCGCACAGGAATGATTGTCACAAAGATGAACACTTTTAATATTTAAAGGGTGAGAAGTTCACTATGACTTGCACCCTCGGTGCCATTCTCCAAGTCTCCAAGTCACCCCACAGCGGCCTCGCATAGCGATTATTCAGCTCTGCCCGTTGCTCATTCTCCTGCCTTTTGCCGACCAGAAGGGGACATCTGGGATGACATTCTGAAGCAGATGCAAAGAGTCCATTACGGTTGCCCCCCTAGATCCGTGGCCATATTTCCTCTGTCAGTGTAACCACGGCAATGAGATTCTAAGGGAGGTGACCAAGAGTTTGGCCTCGTCTCCAGCGCAATCTGCTTTCAGGACGGCGGAGCAGACACGGTGGTGCAGGCATACGTGCTCACACACACACACACACACACACACACAGAGTGGCGTGCCATATGGCCACGGCACATAATGAGGGTCATTAATGTGCCGGTGCAACGTGTGATTGACAGGTGGCGAGGTGATCTGAGTGGCAGGTCCATCCACAATCGAAAGAGATAGAGACGACAGTGTCACGGCCACACAGGCAGAAGCACACCGACGCAGTTTATATTATGATGTGCCTGTGACAATGTCACAGCTTTTACCTGGCATGACCGAGCCACCCGAATGAGACTCCTGATGAAATTGTTTGGATTTTTATGTAAAAGTTTAAGAAGCTTTCCTGCCCACCCCCCTCTCTTGTGCTGGAATAATATTGATAGCATTTTAGTCCTGTCTGTTCTGCTTGGTTTGAAGTACTGTCATGGCTCGATATGATTATATTAGGCCTTTTCGCAGGCAGAGTAGAGAGCACTTTCTGAGACGCAGATACCTAGAAATATAGCAGACTTTCAGGGGACTTCGCTCTATGCACCAAAACTGTTACGACTGAGAACAATCAGGAAGATGAATGGTGAACTTAGCCTCCTTCTGAACCACAGCTTTTACTAATTGGTGTTCTCTGACAGCAGCTCATACATTATAAAGGACGTTTCTTACATTCGTAAACAGGTGGAGTTACACAGCATCACAACATAAATATATGGACCTCTAAATGAACCTCCAAGCAAAGGATTGAACGTTGTAAAAGCAGCTTTGTTTGTTTTTTTTTACTTCGAATCATTTTGTTTATCCATTTTTTATATATTTTATTTTACATGATATTTAATCTGCCCAGACGAACCAAAAAAGGTTTTTGAATTTAAACTGAAGGTCCTTAAATTGAAATCCATTCATTGTCAAATCGGAGAGCTTTTTGCCACTAAGGTCACAGTTTCTGTTTCTCTTCTGAGTCGACCTTAACAAGTAGAAAAAAGCAATAACAGTCCACGAGGTAGCTAAAGTATCTTGGTCCTCACGTTGAGTCGAGATGTAGAAAAAGTCCTTGGATGGGGAAGATTTTATTTGTAGGTTTCTCAAGAAGCTGGGGGGGCCTTGAGATGACTACTACTGTGGGTAGAGAGTAACTAAATGGAGCAGCCTCGCCATGTCAAACTTTTAAGAAATCAAATATGTTTCTCAGTGTCAGCTAAAAGTTTAGATTTTTGTTGTGGGAATTGGCTTGTCCGGATTCTAGTCCTTGATCATTGTCAGGAGCACATTTTTATTACGTACAAAACATTCCCCTGGTTAAACCTCCGATATTAAAATTTCATTTCTAGTATTGGATGCTTGTATTTCCAGCTTTCAGCATACCGAGCAGTAATAACTTTTGCACAAACATTTAGCCTTACTGTTTAATAGAACTGCAAATCAATGTCTATGTGAGTGTCTGGCTGCTCTACCTGAACTTATTAGGCTGCGTCTGTTATGACATGTGGCAAACTGATGTTTTAAAACGTTTACAGACGTAGATAAAATGATGGAGCGGCAATAAATCGTATTACTTTAGGCTATATTTACGAAAACAAATGGATGCTTCAGTGATTACACACAGCCAAATTTATGTTTCTTCTTGTCAACTTACAAGAAAATGGGAAAGCTTATAAAAAATAAACAGCAGGGCAAAATCAATAACACAGCAAATATTGGCCTGCATTTGGTTTTGGCTTATTGGACCATTTCAACCTGGCAGCCAATTTTCTCAAGTTTTACAGTGTTTTTAAGTTTAGTTTATGACAGATGCATGCTTTAAAAGCACTTACTCCTTCCTTTAAAAGTGTGCAGTAAGAGGAGTTGGTTTTTAGTTTCACTTTGCTAATAATGTTCCAATAATTACCTTAGGGATTTTTCAGCAGCGCTTTGTAATTTTCTACTAATTAAAAGAGAACAGATACTAAATTTCCACTTGAGTTTAGTCACTTGTGTTGGGTTTATAAGAAACTCCTTGAAGAAACTGTTTTCTTTAACGTCCCCCTTCCGATCAAAAATGTTTTGCTTATTGTTACATCACTCAGAGGTTTGACCTTCACCGTGCGAAATGATGTATGTGCTGAGTTTGACATTCACCTGCTGAAAGGGGGAAAGTTTCTCTGAGTGCACCTTAAATCTGAGTTTATACAGTCCTGTGCTCGTTCACTGACTGTACACTGACTTATAGGAGGCGCGTTGAGCCGAATTTTATAATAACGGTGCATTTTGTAATAAACGTCCAAAATGTAATAACTTTTTCATTTCATTTTGTAATAAAGCCGCATTTTGTAATAAACTGCCCCAACGCATTTTGTAATAAATTTTGCCGCATTATGTAATAAGTTATTACATTTTGACAAGATTATTACCAAATGCAAAAAATCTGCAATTTACATAATATTCTCTGTTAATGCAACCTTTGAATAGTGTACTGATAGTAATTGCTAAGTACTGCTACTAGGCTAATACAGTGATACTAATAGCCTAGCTTTTACAAATACTTTAAAGTAAAATAAAATACAATTAACAAACAAATAAACTATGCTTTAGAATTGTTATTACATAATGCAACATGTTATTACATTTCCTAGAAAATAAAAAAGTTGCAAGTGCATTTTATAATAATCTTGTCAAAATGTAATAACTTATTACATAATGCGGCAAAATTTATTACAAAATGAAATGAAAAAGTTATTACATTTTGGACGTTTATTACAAAATGCACCGTTATTACAAAATGCGGCTCAACAAGGCGTTTTCTTTCAAGTAGTTAAACTTTTTTTTTAAACATTTCCATATCCAAAGATTGAACTAAACACTGTCCCCATTTTGTTTATAATAATTGCCAAATTCTATAGTTCTATTCAGGAAACCAGGCTATGAAATTGTTAGGAATTATGGACTGTAATGTAAAAAAAAATCAACTGGCTGGGAACAAGGGCAAATGCTTGGTTTTGTCCAAATGCAAGAAATGGAGTTGTTCACTCTGAAGGGGCCAGGCATCTAGCAAAGACTCCAGGAAGTCAGTGCTCACGGCCAACAAACAATCCAAAAAAACAGTCAGAACACAACATGTGATTGTTACACTTTGTTTTTTGTATGGATGAAACAAAAGAGATATACTGTGTTCATTAGTGAGCTTTGGAGATACTGGCAGGCATATTTTTGTATCTTCACACAGAGCCAGGCCAGCTGTTTCCGCCTGAATCGTTGCTATATCCATCTCCTCATTTTATTTTCGCATTCTCTGCAAGAAAGCCAATAAGTATATAACACCTTTGACTGTATTTAAGAATTGTTTCCGGAGAACCAGCAAAGTATTTTCCCAGATTTCTTATGCCAGGATCTTTTTTCTTTACTACAACTTTACTGATAGGTCACTTCATCTAGGTGGCAATTATTATAATTTAATGCAGAACAACGTCGAGCCAATTCCGCCTGCCATTAGAAGAAATAGCCTATTGAGCTGTTTTTGATTGCAGGAGAATTGCAGGGCCAAGTTAAGTTGTAAAGCCCAGGCCCCAGCATGTGGGTCCAAGGGCACATGATTGACATTTCCAAAGACCTCTGGAGCCACAGCCAGAGCCTAAAAGCTGCCGGATTTCCAACCGGGTGAGCGGCCCCCTCGTATGCCCATCAATACGGAGGCTGTGTGTGTTTCCACCCACATTAGGCATCCCCCGCTGTCAGGGAGACATTAACAAGGCAGGTTGTGCCCTGTCCTCTGCACTCAAACTCCTGCTTTTTCCTGTTGACTGTTTACAGCATCCTCTCCATGTACTTTCTAGGACGAAATAAAGTGGCATCGTTGCCTTGAGGCATCTATAATAACACACATATTCCAATCTCTACAGGATGTTTTAAACAAACAAAAAAGAACCCTTTTGCCACATGGTGACAAGTGTTTGGTCACTGGATTGATGGAAAACAGTTATCTCACAGTCTGATCGGTCTCCACTGGTTACAGTTCAGCAGGGAGAGTAATTTACAAGATTAAACATTAAATAGAAGTGGGGTTCAAGAAGCAGACCTCAACCCCCGCCTCAGTCAGCCTGATGCCCAAAGTCTTTTTTTGTTTTTCTCTCTTTGTCAGACAGCCTATGGGGAAATTAACTGATGAGCTCATGCTGGCAACAGGGTTGCTATAGAAACTTCACATATAAGACTTGGGCTGGAGTATGTCACCAGAGAGAAAACAGGAGAGCGAGAAAAGACAAAGAGGTGGCTGTGTTGAATGCTCACTGGAGAGGCATCAAAGGTGGAGTCATTTGCAACACAACATTAATGCCATGTTTTATTTCTTCTCCTCCATGGCGCATCCTCGCTGCAATATCCCCTGAAATCATGACATCCTGCTTGCGGGCTTGGCTGGGATTACCAGAGAGGAAGGTTTTCTTTAAGTTCCAGTAGAGTATATCATAAATAATAAGGTAGACACTGTTTGTTATGAGATTATGAGAATTAGACCATAAATTATACGTATTACCCATCAGCAGAACAGCGCTTGCTGTCAGTGTGGCTTCGTATATATCAGATAATCACTCTGGAAATAGCATGTTTTTTGGTGATCTGTCCTGCTGAGAGCAGTGTCAGGGTACATGCTGTATTGTTGAAAAGCTGTGTACATATTGGATCAGATGTTCTGTTACTGGCCCCTAGTGGTTCAGGTCAGAAATACGTTTGCAGTGAGTGTATATATATATAGTTTTTTAAAGTCCAGTAACTAGGCAGTTCTGCTGCTGAAATATCTATACAGCCCATATATATATATATATCAGTGTATATATATATCTATATATATATAGATATATATATACACCCATTTAGGCCTATATGAAACTGCTACTGTTAATGTAGTTTATATTGCTGATGATTTAACAGGACATATTGTATTTAATTCCACCGCCAGCGAAGCAAAAAGAGTCTTCCCGTAAAGACAAATTGTTTCTCGCCCTACTCCTTTTTTGAGACAGTACCATTCAAATCTTTCATTACTGTGATTGAAAACAAATGGATAACTCTATCACGTCTAATGGTGTGAGGAAAAGAAATTGCAGCCTTCTTTAATAGCCCTCCTTCAAAGACATTACTTACATTCTTTATTTAAAAAAAAAAAATCTATTTTCAGTTTAAGACCATTTGAGGAAAGATGTACCTGCAGGGAAGGGAGATTAAAAGTGATCAAACGGTGAAATTCATTTGCAGCCGCAACAGTTGCATATAGGCTCTGCCCCTGATTTATGACTGTCGAAACCACATCCTAATTTCAGTCCGGATGACACGCAAGATGAGCGTCAGTGTTAGTCATACTCGAGGCTCTGACAGGTGAATTGCAGCGCCGCCTCTCTCCTCTTTCTATACTGCTCTGCGGTCTTTCTGTGTGACTTTTAGGGGAGAGGAGTGAGCATTATCATGCTGAGGCAGGCTTGCACATCTCTATCAAGTATACAGGGGAGGGTGAAAAAAAGAACTGTTTATTTTGAACATCTTCCTGCCCATCCTTGTCTCCCTCTGGCACACACTGCCAATGGGTACAAGCAAATGCGCGTAGGGAGTGAGTGCATGCACAGAGAAACACACACCGAGACGTTCAAAGCCAGATGCTGCCGATTTGAGACACTCATACAGACGCGCTCTCCCCTGCTCCTTTTTCACATTGTAAACAAACACACCAAACTCTCTCCACCTCTTTTTGTAGTCAGTGTTGGCAGTGTGGTGCCTCGCTTGGATCCAAGCTTTCTCAGAATAAACCTAACCCTGGAGTTGACTAGAGTTGGAGTTGAAGAGCGACAGAGAGAGAGAGAAAGCGGCAGAAAGTTGGAATGTCACCTTCTGCTCCTTGGCATCTCAACTGGGAAGGCCACGGAGAGTGCAACGGGGCACAGTGGGGGCCCTTCTGAACCTCAGCCTTGGGACAGATGGCAGGTTTGGACCCTTGGACCTTGCTAATGAGCGGGTCGTGCCAAGCGGTGTAGGACACAGGGACATAGGTTAGGTTGCTCCATCAAAGCCTTGATCTGCCATGTCAGTGGGGTGAGGCCACGCCTAACTGCTTAGCTGGTGGTGACATACAGTGCAGTCGCTAATGATTGTTGTTGACCAAGGTTCGTGCTGATTTAGGAAAATAATACTACTTAAGCAATACAGTGTGGCTTAAGCTCTTTATATAGTCTCTTGGGTCATCTTAGCTAGTCAAATGTCAAACAGGTTCTTTCTAGGAGCGATGAGGTCCAACATAAACAATGTTTTGATGTTGGATCAGGTTTGGTTATTTCACACAACAAAATTGCTTTATCACTGGGCTGGAGTCAGCAGAGTTTGCCATTGTCAATTGAATCTGATCAAACTAAACCCACAGAGTCCGGATAGAACAGATTAGCTGATTATTGTTTGAGAGAAATACTTTCAGGGGTCTAAAGGATAGGTGGACAAGGTCTTAAAACAGTCGTACACGTAGATGTACATTGAAAGAGTTGTTGGATCGTCTCTCCACTCCATACTGGCAACAAAATCCTCAATCCATGCAAAAATGCATTCTTATATTCAGTTTATCTTATTCCAGGCTTCCTCAATTGAAGTTCACCACATCAAATGGTCTTTTTTGTATAAAATGTCTTTTTTTTTCTGTGACCCCCACCATCCACTCCAGCTCAGCAAGAAAACACTGTCCAAGGAGACACAACAATGAAATTGTGCTCATATTTTTATTGAGCTGTTTGGTTCAAATACAAATGATTTAGTTGCTGCACAGTTTAACAATTAAAAAAATCCAAAGGATGTGATATTCACTTGATATTTAATCAATTCTTTTAAAAAATGAAACCGCAACAACAAAATAAAGTGTGGAGGGAGGAAAACAAAAGCAGAAAAGGCCACCAGAGTTTGGATAATACCACCTGCACTCCATGTATATATTTACTCACTCTTTCTTCTTTGACATTTTCATGTTACCATGACATATTGCAAGGGTGTAAAATCTAGATTGTCTCCTACGCTAAAGCTGAAAAGTGCTTAATGAGGGGACTGCCAAACTGAGTAAAATACTTTTCCTTTGGCATGCAGCTTTGTGCCATTGACCAATAGTGAGTCGTCTCAACATTGCTGATCTTTGATGGGATGAAGGGTCCAAAACAGAGGGTCTATTAGCTGTGCTGGACAATCCACTTTTGGTTAAACTCCCCTGTTCCATTATTAAGTGCTCTACAAAATAACAATCATTCACAAAGAGCTATGAGACAGGAGTTGAGGGTAAAAATATATCTTTTGAACAAACTGTGAACTTGACCTAACAAATCAAAAGAGTTTGCTAATTGTCCTCTTCAATAACCTTTTGTTGAACGAAATGGTGTACAGTACTGAGCTGGAGGAAAGCATACAGAGAGAGAATTGTGACTGAGCTAACAGTTAGCTCACCAGTTACAGCAGCCCACCACTGGCCCTGCGAGTAATCATTATGTCACCATTCTTAAGCCACCCACCTGTTTATCATGACGTTTTTTTAAAGAGTAGGTGTTGTAAGACGATCAAGAAGCTGAATTCTGTAATAAAAGTGGCCACCAAGAACACCAACTGTACCAATCCTGTAAAGCACTGGAGCGGGAGCATGTTTTCTTTGAGAAAATCTGTACAATGTACAATTCCTGAATGGACAGTAAAGGGAAAACTACAGTATATGTTAGAGAATTAGTCAAATTTAGACATGGGAGCACCAGTTCACACCACAGAACCCAGAGTTTTCCCTTTTACTGACCTGGATACAAACTCAGTTTCAGAAATTGGCACCATTTGTTTGTGTGAAACACAGAAAAGTGTGCCGAACACCAAACACCACGGGGAGTATGCCTGCCAGGAAGCATTTTCACACCTTGGACATCTGCATTTTACACCTTAGTTACACTCTGATGGGCCTCCAAATTGGTCGCTGCAGCAGATTCAAACTTTGATAGACTCCATGTAGGCGCAGAAACACACAAGGTTAAATCCAGTGAAGTATTACCAGGTCTCTTAATAACCATACCCTTGTAGAACATAATGAGATTTATATATGAATTTGTAAAATTTATGTGACTGTTAATATGCATGTTTTTCTCTCAGATGCATGTGCAAATTTCTGATCTGCAATTCTGATTCCAAAAAGGGCTCAACAAGGGCCATTTCAGGTCCAGCTACAGCCTGAATGCTCTTTGTTTTCCATTATTTGTGAAGCCTTTTATTTTCACAGTGAAGAAAATCATGCTCTGCATTCATATCCATCCCAGTTATCGATCTGACCATTGGGCTCAGATATAGAGCTGTTTTATCTGAACAAACACGTCAACTCCACTATGAAGAATAGTGCGAAATGGCTGATATTGGTGGGACGGACAGGCTGCATCCTGGGAGCTCATTTGTAAAGAGTACAGGTGTAAGGAGAAAGAGAAGAGACAGGTAGGAACTTGTGATGGATGACGAGGGTACACAGTGGACCAGTGACAGGAGAACATCAATAGTTAAAACATCAGTGATGTATTGCATTTTGTAGTTTTGCAGCACTCAGTTGAAGTTGAAAGTACTTTGGGGATTGCAGCAGCCCACACCCAACGCTTTGCTTTGTCATATTTAGGAGGCGTGATGCTTTTGAAACGGCATTGTCAGGCATAATCAGTCATCATCCTGCTCACTGGAGGCTTTTTTTGTTCCTCCAACCAAAGAGCTGAAGGGCGTTTGATTGACAGTGCATGACAATCCCTTACATTGTAAGCCAAAATCCCAGGTCCTGCCTATTTGATATACCCGTATAATGTGTGTGTGTGTGTGTGTGTATCTGTGTGTGTATAACCTTAACATATCCCGTTAAGTTTTGCTCAGCATGCAAACTCCTTCAGCACCAATGCCCTGCTTTACCGTCACACACATT
Source organism: Larimichthys crocea (assembly GCF_000972845.2). Lineage (NCBI taxonomy): Eukaryota > Metazoa > Chordata > Actinopteri > Sciaenidae > Larimichthys > Larimichthys crocea. The sequence continues at coordinate 9,343,185 of NC_040013.1, forward strand.
TCCAACTTTACGGATCAAGCTGAGCCTCCTACTGTTCGTAGCTACAAAGGAAGAGGTGACCCAAATGCCTTGCTCAGGGGCACCAGCCAGTGTTCAGTGTGTCAACTACCTTTATATTTGAAGTACACCATTTTTCAGGTCTGTGTACATTTATTTGTGAATTAATTCGCTGATCTTCCTGAATTGAAATTTCTTTAAAAATGGCAAATCAGCCAAACAGTTTTTCCGAACCAAAACACAGTGAAATAAAATGACACTTTGTGGAATTTGACCTACAATAAATGATGCACAATGTGAATGAAGAACAATAACATTAGCTAAATGACAAGGGTGATCTCTGTGAACAGATATGTGCATATAAATGCACAATCTGTCACAAGGGACCGAGATTTTTGATTTTAACACGTTAACTTCAATCACTGTTGAGCTTGTTGTATGGAGGGAAACTGTCGGCGTGGAGAGCAAAAAAAAAGGCTAAAACATATCGGCTATCGTATGATTTAGCTTTTAAGGTGTGTCTTTCTCGTTATTCCTCACATATAAATTGGACTGCAGAGGAATTCTGTTGGCTACACCAAATTCTCCAAGACATAATTGCTATATTTACCATCTTAGCGTTGTGCTAACTAGTATAGAAGATGAATTAGGTAGGGACTAATGACATCAATGATGAAATAATGGCACAGATATGTAATTGCTTTCGCTAGAAAATATTTCAGTTAAAGCTCTAATGAGCCAAATTGCCTTTTGATATGTATATCAGGTTTGAGAGTTATGAAGTACAGCAAATCAGTCACCTTTCAGGTTCTATCTTTCTACCATGACTCAGCCGCAGTCAACACATAGAATAAATCAATTAAACCATGATTAAAATCGTTCTGCGGACATTCTGTGCAATCAAAATTAAATTGAGAATGATATGCTGAAGTTAATATTCAGCATAGAGGGGCTTTAATATACACTCGAGACTCACAAAAGACATTTTTGTCCAGACGCTGTCCAGACTCCTGAGTAGTCATTCCCACTTCCTCCATCTACAGAGCCTCATGAGGGGGGAAATAATTAATTCTCTTTCACTACAGAGATGGTTCTGACATGCAGAGATTCTTAAACAGGAATCACATCACATATAAGCTTTATCGTACAGGCAAGACATAAAAACATCAACATATTTATTACCTGATATTAAGTGGGACACAGGGGGGAAACTGTAGAGCCATCAAATTATGGACAGAATACTTTATTATTTTATAAACATATCACGTTTTTCTTTGACTTTAAGTGAATATCAGCTACACCTGTAAAGGGCCACAGAAAACAAAAGTTCATTGCTTGTCACAGCATGACATCATACTCATGTTGAACTGAAGTCTGCCGCTGCATCATTGTTTCTGGGCAGCACAGAGTCTGTCTGTCTCTTCTGCAATGAAACAGTGCCATCTATGGAAATACTGAGTGTCAGGCGTTCGTTTAATGGAGAGAAACCTCTGACAGTCCTTTCAATACGTATCCTTCTCTGTGAAAATACCGAAGTCGGATCTGCACAATTTATGTTTATTTTTTTATTTTTTTACTTTTATCTGATGTGATTCAGATTTCCTCATAAAAAGCCTTTAAGATGTGAGAGAGAAATTGCTCCCAAAAATTAGTCATGGATAAATCCATGGCTTATGTGCCTGTAAATATCCTTCTGACAGTTAATATGTCAGGCTCGGCTGCCGTCAATCATACTTACAGGTTGCTGCAAAGGCTTGTCGTTCAAAGCTACCTTGGGATGCATCAAACTTTTTTCTTTTTTTTTTATGTTTTTGCCAGCCTTTTTCAGCCTTATTCAATTTGTAGAGTTCACATGAGGGTATATTATTATATGTTCATATGCTGAATCCTGATGTCTGATTTGATTACATGTTGTTATTTCTGCAGATGTGATGTGGCCCATTTTAAAGCAAAATTGTGATTGTGACATATTAGTATTATTATATTTCACTCTGGGATCTTAATTGTTGAAGATAATAAGAGGAAGATAATTGCTTGGTATGATCTTTCAAAAGACAACGCTTGACAGCAAGTTATACAGAGAAATGATTTCTAAAACACACACACAGTAGATCAGGTTATACGTAAAACATGTACATAACTTGTACATTTTCTTAATTGGAAATATTATTTTTACACTTTCGTTTCAGTATGAGCAAAACTGCAAAACTAATAACATCCCTATGGGCCTCAGCTGTAGACTACTTGGCTTGGCTTGGTGCTAATTACAAGATGTTAAAATGCTAACCCACTAAACTAAGATGGTGAACACCAGTTGCTAAACATCAGTGCATTGTCTATTGTATTATTGCATAAGTTGCAATGCCAGTACATGAACAAATGTCTTCATGCTGAATGGATATGATTTGTAAATGTTTAATTTGTCGCCAGTTTTGTCCTTTACTTTAGATAACCTTTCTGCCCTGCAGCCTGCTTTCTTTAGAGATACTTTTGTTCCCGGAAAGTTGCTCTGACTTTGTCTGAAGAAGATAGCCAGGTGGTAAGTATAGTCTCAGACAATCCCCAAGCAAGCTAGATAACAATGAACTCATCTCTCTCCGTTTCTGTTCCTTATTAAATGAGAAATGTATGGGCCCAACCAAGGCTGAGTGTTCTGGGAATGAACCTGTGCCCGAGGACTCAGGGAGGCTAGGGGCTGGCCCTTGAGGGCCAAGAGCCTGTCAGTTTTCCTCCCAATCTTAGTCCTCAATTACTGAATCAAAGGCGAGAGGAAAACCAAATCCCATCCTGCGCCTGGTCCTCATCTCACCCTCCTAGACCCGACAGGCTATCTCTCCCTACTTGTTCACTCACTCTAACTGGAACGCACACGGAGCACAGCTCCTGGGAACCTTGCAAGTGAGCTGCTGGTTGTGCTCCAAAGAAGCTTCAAAGTTCATTGCTCTTTCTCGGCGGGTAGCGCAGATGGGGTGAGTTCTCGATATCTCCTTACCTCTTTTTCCCACACACTCCTTTTACATGTCTTCCTAAGCTGCTCCCACATGAGTGTGTGCAGGTGAGACATGTCGGCGGCGTTTTCATCCCACTTCCCCCGCGTTATCTCCCCGCCTGTCCTATGAAGAAATGTACTTTTTTATCTTGTTATTTACTAAACACAAAGGCTTATAGCATAAGTAGTGAGGGGCTTATGCCAGTGGAGAAACGACTGCAGTGACAGCTGGAATATGAATATGAGTGACATCACTTGACATCACTTGGTTTATATGAAATGCACACCGGCTGTGAGAAAAGCCTCTTTTTTTTCTTATTTTCCTTGGGTAGGCTGTAGATTTAAGATGAATATTCTCCGAATGATCGCTGCTTAGGATGGAGGAGCGAAGCATACGTTTGGTCCAAGTCCATTTTAAAGAAATGCATCAAACTGTTAGAGAGTAAAGCACAGATACTCATCTGTCAGTTACTGTTTTCTATAAGTCTTTCTAAAAGTTTGAGAATTTTATGACAACCTCTTCGGAGAGAGCATAGGCTACTGTTTATGTCTCGTGGCTGATAGACTTCAAAACATTTCTATAAATGAAACACATCCTGTGAAGTGAGCAAGAGAAGACAATGTGGAAAAAAACAGGAGGATTAGAAACAGGATTCAATATTGAGCTTGACAGTTCATTCTTGACCTTGGAAACAACAATCTCGACTGAAGATCCACAGACTAGCCTGTGAATCTGTAGGATAAACAACGTCAATCAAGCACAAGAATAGCCACAAATAATACACAATACAATATATAAGTAAATTACTGCATAACATAAATGCATTTAATGCCTATTTGCGGAGAATAGGACTAGAGATTGCTCAACTGATTCAATATTCTTAGATATTCATAGACTTTTTTTAAGACCCCACATCGTCATTTCTTTATTTCTTGATAATTTTTTTTATTGCAAGGGGGCGATTCAATGTGGCTTATACCATATCCTCGACATTTTGCTCTTAACTGCAGCTACAACGTGGAAACTTCTCAAATGTTCTTCAGGCGGTGTTGTCTGACAAAATTTTGCTCATCCCTCCAAGCTCCAACAGTGCACGCATTTGTCTTACCCCAACAACGCTGCACACTTGGTGCACTTTAACATGTCTAATTCAAACCTCAGTGGGCTCATGAATATTTTAAAGACGCCTCTGCTACAGTATAAACTGACTAGCACAAGGCAACGCTGTAGGAGTGTTTCTCATTTCCTGTTTTTGCACCCTCCCACCTGATTCAAAAACACCTTCACTCAACAATGACCGCTCTTCCTGATGAGCTACACTTTCCCGAGACGTCAGCGCGAGGCAATGAAGGGCTTTTTAATAGACATCTCTGGCTTGCATTACTCAAGGCAGCAACTGTGTGTACACACTGGCTTGTTTTTGCAGTCCTCTAACAAGCTGCCGAGCAGCACCGTGGAGAAAAGCTGCTGCTTAAGTGAGAACAATTGATATTTAAGTTAACACCATGCTGAATGAGGGAAGCGGGAGTGCTGTTGTATTGCCATCTTGAGCCGAAAAGAAAGCGATTAGCTCTTGAGTTCCATTATTCAGTGATTTATGTGGCGTTGTGACTTGTTTTTTTAAAGCGATAACATTAAAATATTTGGTCAGCAGTGTAAATGATTCATAATTAAGTATTAAGTATTTCTAGCCATTTCATAATTTCAATTCAACTCAGGCTCCCTAGCAAACAGATTTATTCGGTCACATTTGTGAAGTTGTTTTACCTCGGCATTGTGCGACCATGGCAACCCAATCAATATTGCCTCACCTGCCTCAGATGTTACAATGTTGGAGCTCCAAACTTGAAGAAGGTACATTTAAACCAGGATACATCACTTCATATTAGAAGCAACACTTTCTAAAATGTGAAGGAGAGTAGTAATTAAGACAAAATGTTACCCACTGGTTATAATTTTACAACCGCTGACAACTAATACATTAGTTAAATTTAATTGGTGACAACTGTCAGCATGCTGCACAAAGCTGTGTGAGGATAATTGAAGCTTATAGAGCAAACTGTTATCAGGGATGACAGCTGAGGATACTTACTGAAAGCATAGTTAGGGACAGTCTGGACAGCCATTATAATGGGCTGAATTAAGACCCCCGCTTGCAGAGATTGTTTCTTTTTTTTTTCTCCTTCACTTTTGCTGTAGAGCTGCTGTGACTCGTTGGCAATATGAGGTGATTTCTGGAAGATCCCTCTCCAAACCCTTCAGTAAGGGGGCCATTATCTCGTACAGCTTCATCTTTGGACCAGTGACATGATATTAAGGCGTCTCAATGTCAATAGTCTATTGAGAGACTCAATCTCAAAGGCACTACATGACTATATATGAGAAATTGATAAGTAGGTTTCAGATGTGGCTTTGGTTAGATTTTCTCGACACTTTAAGTGGAGAGATGTGTGTCAGGTTGGGTCGCTATATATAAGTGAAATGAAAAATGTTAAAGGTCCAGTGTGTAGGATTTAGTGGCACCTAGCAGTGAAGTTGCAGATTGCAACATAATGAATGTTCTCCTACGCCTCACCCTCTCCTTCCTAACATGTAGGAAGAACTCTTAAAAGTACACTTAAAAAGCAAAAGGCCATATCTAGATCAGAGTTTGGTTTGTCTGTTCTGGGCTACTGTGGAAAAATGGCGGTTCAACATGGCGGACTCCACGGAGGAGGACCCACTCTCACTGTAGAAAAACAAAACAAAAAACAAAAACACACACACAACAATTCTTGTTTTCAGTTCATTATACACTAATGAAAACATACTAGTGACTATTTCATTCCATCCCTGCCTTACACACTGGACCTTTAATCTCCTGCTACATGCTCAATATGTGTCCTTTATACAGTATGTACTATAAAATACAGTATATCCGTCAAGATACTTAGAATAGACGGAACTTTTATATACACAAGTATGCGAAAGAAATAGGTATGTGGTATGTAGGTATGTGTATATTTTTCAATCTTAGGCTCTTTGTCGTTTTCTGTCGGCTGACTATGACTCTTATGTCAAGGGCTTTACAGAAACAGTTGGTCAGATACAGTGAGAGTACATTTATTTCCAATGACTTCGAGGGGCATTCAGCCAGTAACAACATAATAAGATGTCATATCGTCTAACCAATCAGGAGTCCCAACAGAACTGTTCGGATGATTTAATCT